>NC_081771.1:23913571-24041071 GCF_963082965.1 Carassius carassius
TTGGTTTCCAAATTAAATACAAAACTTGCTCTCATCTGAAAAAAGGACTTTGGACCAATGGCAACAGTCCAGTTCTTCTTCTCGTTAGCCCAGGTAAGATGCCTCTGACGCTGTTTGTGGTATAGGAGTGGCTTAACAAGAGGAATACGACAACTGTAGCCAAATTCCTTGACAGGTCTGTGTTTGGTGGCTCTTGATGCCTTGACCTCAGCCTCAGTACATTCCTTGGGAAGTTCACTAAAATTCTTGAATCCAGTTTGCTTGACAATCCTCATAAAAGGCTGCGGTTCTCTCGGTTGGTTCTGCATCTTTTTCTTTCACACTTTTTTTGTTCCACTCAACCTTCTGTTAATATGCTTGGATACAGGACTCTGTGAACAGCCCGCATATTGGCAATGATTTTTTTGTGACTTACGTTCCTTGTGAAGTGTGTCAATGATTGTCATAGACCATTTTGAAGACTCAGGAAACCTTTGCAGGTGTTTTGAGTTGATTATCTGATTGGCATGTCATCATATTCAAATTTGTTGAGATTGTGAATTGGTGGGTTTATGTTAAATATGAGCCAAAATCATCACAATTAAAAGAACAAAAGACTACTGTAGACTACTACAGTCTGTGTGCATTGAATTTATTTAATACACACGTTTTACAATTTGAGTTGAATTACTAAAATAAATGAACTTTTCCTCGACATTATAATTTATTGAGAAGCACCTGTATGTGTTTGCCATTGTTGTTCTGAAAACTAGAGAGGAACAGGGAGAGAGAGAGAGATTTCTGTGAAGAGGTAGGTTTAGCGGTAGGGTTAAGGTAAAGGAATAGAATATAGAGTTTGTACAGTGTGTATGTACACTCACTGGCCACTAAATTAGGTACACCTTGCAAGTACTGGGCTGGACCCCCTTTTGAATTCAGAACTGCCTTAATTCTTTGTGGCATAGATTCAACAAGGTGTTGGAAACATTCCTCGGAGATTTTGATCCATATTGAGATGATAGCATCACGCAGTTGCTGCACATTTGTCGGCTGCACATCCATGATGCAAATTTCCCATTTCACAACATACCAAAGCTGCTCTATTGGATTGAGATATGGTGACTGTGGATGCCATTTGAGTAAAGTCGACTCGTTGCCATGTTAAAAGAAACCAGTCTGAGATTATTTGAGCTTTTTTACATAGTGCATTATCCTGCTGGAAGTAGCCAACAGAAGATGGGTACACTTTAGTCATAAAGGGATGGACATGGTCAACAACAATAATCAGGTAGGGTGTGGCATTTAAACGATGCTCAATTGGTACTAAGGGGCCCAAAGTGTGCCAAAAAATATCTTCCACACCATTACACCACCACCACCAGCCTGAACTGTTGAGACATGGCAGGATGGACCCATCCTTTCATGTTCTTTACATCAAATTCTGACCCTACCATCTGAATGTTGCAGCAGAAATCGAGATTCATCAGACCAGGCAACGTTTTTCCAATCTTCTATTGTCTAATTTTGGTGCGCCTGTGTGAATTGCAGCATCCGTTTCCTTTTCTTAGCTGACAGGAGCGGCACCCAGTGTGGTCTTCTGCTGCTGTAGCCTATCTGCTTCAAGGTTCAACGTGTTGTGCATTCAGAGATAGCATTCTGCATAACTTGGTTGTAATGAGTGGTTATTTGAGTTACTGTTGCCTTTCTATCATATCTAACCAGTCTGCTCATTCTCCTCTGATCTCTGACATCAACAATGCATTTTTGCCACACAACTGCTGCTCACTAGATAATTTCTCTTTTGCGGGACCATTCTCCTTAAACCTTAGAGATGGTTGACCATTAAAATCCCAGTAGATCAGCAGTTTTTGAAATATTAAGTAATAATAAGTAACTTAAATTCCCTTTCTTTCCCAATCTGATGTTCGGTTTGAACTTGAGCAAGTCATCTTCACCACATTTTTTTTTTTTTTTTTGGAAACTGTGATACTTTTCCAGGATTTGTCCTAGTTCAAGCATTGTAACATGTAGCCCTATCTGGGCAATAAAATGACTGTTATCAGTTCCAAACTCCAAGCAAGTAACATCAACCAAAAGCACTTGCATATTTATCACCCTTTTCACTGATGCCAGAGTTGTCTTATTAGAGCACTAACAAGGCCACTGAACGCAAGAGCTCAAATGGCAGGCTGTCATAGCTTCCATCAAGATCCGCTGCTGGAACATTTTTTACAGCACACTTTGTTAAAAGGCTTTTCTAAAGGGGGTTGCACACAGGACTAGAAATGCTGTGCTGTGCTTTGCCATGCCACGTCTTTAAAATTCAAATACATTGTTCCACTTCAGGAACTCGAGCTGCGTCGAAATGATTTGGGGAATGCCTTTGGCGTGAGTGACTCTGAATATCATGTGTCAGCAAGCGCTCTGTGTGTGCATGTCATTCTGTCTTGTCAGTCTTATTTATTGTCGTTTGTCACTATTAGCTCCTCTAAAGTAGCAATAGTATGTCAAAGAGCAAAGCTAAGACTAGGCATCTGAAGGACAAATCAAAATCGCGTTTCAGATTGTGTGCTCCTCCCTGCTCTCGCTACATCACAGGTGGGGATACACACGGTCTGTGTGTGGTCTGCCTGGGATCAAAGTGCACTGTGTATGATTTCCAAATGCGGACACTTCGATCCCGGAAGGGCTCTCTTCGAGAGGGAGACTTCGCTGGGTTTGCCCACCCTTGTTCCCTAGATCTAGAGCTCGCTCTCGAGGCTTGGAAGCCCACTGACTGTGAACTCGCTGCTGCAGCTATTTATCTCAGAGGAGATTATTATTGTTTGTGTGACTAAGCGGCTCGCGCGCTGCCGAGACAACGTGTGTATTACATCATTTTCACGTGTGAAATGTGAATCTTACCACACTGACAGTGTTTACTTGTCTGGTTGACATAACTTATTGGTTGACTTATGCAGACATAATAACAACAAAACGTTGTGCATTTATAAAATAAAGATTTACAAACAAGGTGTGCTGTCTGCAGCCTTTGTCTGCAGTGATCTTCATTTAGACACGCGTCGTTAAAATGCTGTAACTCAATTTTCAATTTTTTTAGGCTACAAGCTCCAGTTCTCAAAAATCCCGGGAACCATTGTTCTTTATGTGTTTTATGGCCTTATTCAAGCGATTTAACATTTTTAGTTTTTCACTAACCACGCATAACATTTTTTTCTCAAAAATACAATCATGTACATGCATGCATTTCACATATTATTATAGCCCAGTTTGTGCTGATTACAGTGAGATTAGACTTTACCCATTTAGATATTTATAAGAAACTGAAAAAAGCACAAATGTCAGGGCATGACAAAACTTCTCCAGGCCCCAAAAATACCCTTAGACTCCAGAGGGTTAACCCACTCCACCTTATAGGTTTACGTTGCAGCCGTTGTGGCTTACCGTATCCCTTTCGGTGATCAATCAGTGGGTAGACACCCCCTAGTGACACGTTTCCTTCATGGTGCGCTGAGGCCTCCAGTACGGTCCCGTTTTCCCCCATGGGACTTGGTTGTGGTTTTAGAGGCTCTTTGTAAATCTCCATTTGAGCCAATTCAAGATATTTCAGATAGACATCTGACCTTTTAAACTGCCTTGCTACTGGCTGGTACTTCTCTAAAAATAGTTTTAGATCTTCAGGCCCCTTCGATGGCCCCTATCTACCTAGACATTGCGCCTGGCATGGCCAAAGTGCTATTATACCCTCAAACAGCTGGTTCCCTCTGTCACACCACAACCAATAGTACTGCAGGCCTTCTGCCCTCCTCGTTTCCAGGAGTCCGACCAGAAGAAGCTAATTGTATGTATCCAGCTCGAGCACTGGACACATATGTCCACAGAGCTGCCTGTGGAGAAAGACGGACCAACTGCCTGTCTGCTATGGTCCCCCCAAAGTTGGATTTTTCCTGCAACTAAGCGGAACCTTAGTCGTTGGATAGTTGAGGCTATCAACGTTACCTTTGAGTCCTCTGGTCTTCCCCTGCCATTGGGAGCCAGGGATCACTCTACATGGGGTATTGTGGCCTCAAAGGCCTTTTTTTGCAGGTTTATCCCTATTGGACATCTGCAATGCTGCCACCTCTGAATGTTAAATGATTAATCGCGACCAAAATAAATGTTTGTGTTTACATAACATGTGTGGGTTATGTTACAGGGTGAACGAGATGTGAGACATGCGGATCCATGTGCAAGGCTTTATTTACAAAGGCAGGGTCAATAAACAGGCAAGAGTCAGATAACAGGGACAGGGATATCACAGGCAAGACAAAGAATATTCCTAGGGCTAGTGTGGATTTTCGATTGACAAACAGTATCCAGAGGGCTTGACAAGAGGGGTAATCCAATAACACGAGCAAAAGTCCAGACGAGGTGCAAGCACAGACCAAAACAGCTAGACAAAGTGTTAATCCAAGAAATACAGACAGAAGGTCAGGAAACAGACAACAAGGTAACACAAAGTGGCTAGACTAAAACTAAAACTGGGAACTAGGACCAAGAACTAGGAATGGCTCTATAATGTAGCTATTACTAGAAGAGTGATATGCACTAAACAATACTCTGCAGATTAATAAGGATCTGAGTAAGTGTAATATAGTAATATAGTGTGTGTGTGATTGGTTACAGCTGTGTGTAATCAGTGCAATGGATGATGGTAAATGTAGTCTGCAGCGACGTGTAATGTGTAGTGAGAGAGTCAATATGATGGACGAGTAACCTCTGGTGGCGATCGGACAGAAGTCTATGGACAGGATTTGTAACATGGGTACTATATTTATCATGTAAATGCACACACATACATGTATATATTTTAAAAATAGTTACATGGATGTGTGTACATTAATATATTAATAATACATATGCACAATACATACATGTCTGATTTCTGAGCATCCAACAAGTTATACTGTTGATGATTCCAATTCCATTTTATCATCTACCTTGGATATCCTTGCTCCTATGAAGGAACGTGTTGTCTCATTCACAAAATCATCTTCTTGGTATACAAATGAGCTTAGGGCACTCAAGGTTAAAAACAGGCAACTTGAGCGGCAATACAAAAAAAATCAAGCTTAACAGTTCACAAGCTTATGTATGATGAACGTTTAATTCAGTACAGTGAGGCTCTTAAGGTGGCAAGAGCTGAATAATATTCACGTATTATAAGTAATGATGCTGCAAATCCAAACAAGATTTTTAAGACTATTAACAAAATTTTAAAACCTAACAAGTTACTCACATGTTGTTCTGTTCAGCAGTGTAACAAGTTTCTTAATTAATAAAAAAAAAAATTTTTGAGGATAAAATTGAATCTATAATCATCTGTAAGTCTATTGGTTCTCACCCCAGCTTTGTGCTCCCTGAGGTTCTTCCACCAAGTATTCCTATGGTTTTGTTCGCTAGTTTTGCAACAATTACCACTGATGACATCTCAAAATTAGTGTTGACAATGAACTCAACCACATGTATCCTTGACCCTATTTCAACTACTGTTCTAAAGGGATGTCTGTCGACAATCAGTTCCTTCATATTAAATATTGTTAACACTTCTCTTATTACTGGGATTGTTCCTTGTGAACTTAAGGTCACAGCTATCACACCAGTTCCTAAAAAGCCTGGATGTGATACCTCTTATCTAACAAATTACAGGCACATTTCAAATCTTCCTTTTTTGGCTAAAGTCCTGGAATGTGTTGTTATGCAACAATTGCATTCTCATTTGTCTTTAAACAACCTTTTAGAGCCTTTCCAATCTGGGTTTAGGTCGGGCACAGTACTGAGACCGCTTTGGTTCGCGTTATCAACGACCTCCTGGTCTCAGCTGACTCTGGTGCCTCTACCATTTTGGTTTTGTTAGACCTGAGTGCAACATTTGACACATGTCACTCTATATTACTTAATAGACTAAAGAGTTGGCTCGGTATCTCTGGCACTGTTTTTGAATGGTTCAGATCATACCCCACAAATAGATCCCAGTTTGATGTTCTGGGAAATAACAAATCAGACATTAGTCAGGTCCAATATGGAGCCCCTCAGGGTTCTGTTTTGGGACCCATACTATTTAGCATTTATATGCTTCCTCTGGGGAAATCATTAGAAAACCCGGTCTTGGATATCATTTTTATGCTGATGATACCCAAATATACATTAGTTCGAAGTCTGATGTTACAGTTTGTTCTGGAATCCTTTCTGAATGTTTGCAGGACATAACAGTATGGATGCTTCACAACTTTCTAAAATTAAATAGCTCTAAGACTGAGGTTCTTCTTATTGGCACACCAGCAGCCATCCAAAAAAGTAGCAGTTTTAATTTGACACTGGATAACAGCTCTCTACTGCCGTCTATACAAGCTCGTAACCTTGGCGTTGACATTAGGAGTGTTACTAAATCAGCACTTTATCATCTCAGAAATATTGCTAGGCTTAGGCCTTTCCTTTCTACGTCTGATACTGAAAGGCTCATCCATGCTTTTATCACTTTGAGAATTTATTACTGCAATTCTCTTTACACTGGTCTATCAGCAAAATCTATTAAACGGCTTCAATATATCAGAACTCAGAAGCACGTGTTCTCACTCACACAGCCTCATGGCAGCACATCAGTGTAACATCACCTCTGTAACTTGAACTGGCTTCCAGTTCAATCACGTATTGAGTTTAAAACGTTTGTTTTAACTTATAAAGCTGTGCATGAATTGGCTACTTCTTACGTTTATGATTTAGTTACCCCTTACATGCCTTCTCGTCCTCTTCGCTCTGCTAATACTCTTCTTCTTTATCAGCCCCACTCCAGATTAAAAGCTATGGGACAGAGACCCTTCTCTTGTGCTGCTCCAAGGTTATGGAATACACTTCCTTTTGAATGTTCGAAGTACTCCTACACTAAGTACTTTTAAGAAATTGTTGAAAACCCACCTCTTTAAAATTGCTTATCATGATTAAGCTGTTGATTAGGGTTTTGATTTGATTTATTTTGCTGTTTTATATTGTATCATTGGTTTTTACATTGTTGTAGTTCTTTGGGTGTGAGAAAAGCTCATTATAAATAAAATGTATTATTTTTATATTGTGTAAAAACGTTTGGATATGATTAATCATTTGATATAGGATATAATGGTGTGCTTCAATGTCATTGACCAGTGAATTTCACTGATTTATTATATATTTGGTATTATTCAGAAAAAGTTGTTTCCCATTGCATCAGCTACTGACACAATGTCGAGTTAAATGAAATTGAAATTAAAGGCAAACTAGATGATCAGTCATTATCTCCATTCAGTTCATTTTTCATATGTTCTCTGCGACTGTCTTACCTCATCAGGCCTAACAGTCTTTTTCAGTGAAGTCTCAGATACTGATCTCCATCAATGAAACTGCACACCTTGTTTTTTTTTTTGTCATGGTGATATTTCTGTTTCTTTGCCTACTTTTAGTATCAAGTTTGGATGTATGAAATATAAAGAGCATTACAGCTTGCATCCAAGTAACATGCTTGTCATAGTCTTGTTGTGGTCAAATGGATTACTCTATTGCCAAATAGAACTGTAGTTCTAGCTCTGTTTTCTAATGTTCCTGCTAAATGTATTTTCATTAATCTTCAAAAAAACATGAAAGGGTTAACCCTAACCCTGATACAAAAGTTCCCAATCGATACTTCACTCGTACTCTGCCTGCTAAGATGCTATGGGGAAAAGTATTTTTTTTCTCCTGAACTGAACTGAAGTAACTCAGTATAACCTCATTTGTAAGTCACTTTGGATAAAAGCTGATAAAAGTCTGCTAAATGATTAAATGTAAATGTAAATAGCTGCATGGCCATTGGTTCGAGCCTATGGCCACAAAGCCGCCAGAACGGGTAGGGCCTTCAGGTTATGTAAGCTGGCACTTTGCTAAACTCCTTGCCAACATGGCTGCCTTCCTTGATGCTCCAATCACCCCCACCAGTCTGTTCGGGCCAGAGGTCGAAGGCTTCGCTGAGTGTTTCAAGAAGGCATAAAAGTCGTCATAACATACGACATTCCTGCCGGCTCAGCAGCCTGCGAAGACTGCCATCACCCAGCCAGCCAGGCCTGAGCCTTGATGATGTTCCCACTCGGCCAAACACTGTTTCCGAAGTGCCAGGTACCCTGTCCCAAGAGATCGCTGGACCCTGCACCTCAGGCATCATCCTGATCTACTGGACAGAAAGAGGAGGGGGCCAAGCCAGCCAGGCCTGAGCCTTGATGATGTTCCCACTCGGCCAAACACTGTTTCCGAAGTGCCAGGTACCCTGTCCCAAGAGATCGCTGGACCCTGCACCTCAGGCATCATCCTGATCTACTGGACAGAAAGAGGAGGGGGCCAAGTCTCGCTGCAGCAGGACAACCCCCTAAGCTGCCTCTCTTAAGTTGCCAATCACCCTGTCCAGTTCTGAGTGCAATCAGCGATGTGTTTGCTACTATTCGCTCAAAGACCCCCACGTTTCAGCGGGGTGGTCCCCACTTTGGTTCAGAGTAAGGACGCACACGTCTTGTGGTCTGAAGTGAAAAGTTGAAGTAAACAGCCAAATAAGGCAAAAAAACAAAACAGGAAAATTATTTTGGTAATTGCATGTGTTGTGCTTCAGCTCTGTCATTCTTTGTGGATGAATCTGATGACTTGACGTACACACCTGTGCCCATGGTTACAAGTGATCAACTTAGTGTGAATGTCACCAACAACATTAAAATTTACTCAATAAAAAAAGAAAAATAATACAATACCTACCACTACATATAGTAAGCTCAGCATTTTTTATGTATTTAAAAAATAGTTTTGAAGGTCCCACTTTAGTTTAGGGACCAATTACCACTATTAACTTGTTGCTTATTAGCAAGCATATTACTAGCAATAGGCTGTTTATTAGTAGTTATAAAGCACAAATTGTTGCCCTATTCTAAACATGACCTTATTTTAGAGCCCTTAAATTAGAATCCCATATCTAAAACTACCAACCTAAACTGATACCAACATAAACTTCTAGGAATGAAGCAAGCACTGGCAGGGATGCTGGAAGTATGGCCTCGGTCTCCCTACCAGGAGGTGAAAAGTTTCACACACCCATAACTTCCAACTCCGAGCAGGGGAGAGCCGTCTAGGAGGGAAATCCATGTCTGTACCATGGCATCCAGCCCCAATGGAGCTGGATGAGTCAGAAAAAGAACCAGAGGGGACAGTGCGATGTCTCTCGAGTTGCAAATAGGTCCACCTAAGCATGGCAAAAAATTATCCATATCTGTAAGTAAGTAAGTAAATTTTATTTATATACCACATTTAAACACAGCGTAGCTGACCAAAGTACTGAACAGAGTATTAAAAAAACAATAATAATAAATAAACATAAAATAAGAATAAAACAACATGGAAGACAATATACTAAAAACACAGTACTAAGATTAGATTAAAACGCCGGGAGAAAAGATATGTTTTCAGCCTCTTTTTAAAAATGATTATAGAAGGTGCTAGACGAATATCCAGTGGCAGCTGATTTCATAAGCGAGGGGCAGCAACTGAAAAAGATCTGTCGCCCTTGGTTTTTAAACGTGATCGAGGGACATATAAAAGATACTGATCAGCAGACCTTAATGATCTACTAGATGAATGTGGGATAATAAGATATTTTAAATAAGAGGGGGCTTGATCATTAAGAGCTTTAAAAACAAACAAAATAATTTTAAACTGAATATTGAAATGGACTGGGAGCCAATGGAGCGATGTTAAGATCGGGGTGACATGGCCAAATTTCTTTGCTCTGGTTAACATCCTTGCAGCTGCATTTTGAACCATCTGGAGACGAGAAATGGTTGACTGAGGAAGGCCTAAATACAAGGAGTTGCAATAATCTAAACGTGATGTGATAAAAGCATGAATGACCTTCTCCAAATCTTGAAATGACAAGAATGATTTTTTAGTTTAGTTTAGAAATAATCCGTAGCTGATAAAAACTATTTTTAACAACCAAATTTATTTGCTTGGTTAAGCATAATTCAGAGTCCAAGATGACACCTAGGTTCCTGACCTGAGAAGAAACTGATGGGAAATGATTGCCGAGTTCCTTAATAAGCACGTTTCTCAATTTCGGGGGACCAAAAACAATAATTTCAGTTTTAGCTTCATTAATTTGGAGAAAGTTATTTTTAACCATTTCTTGACATCATCAAGACAGTCCAACAACAGTTATATACTGTTAACTGTTATATTCCCTAATGGAAGCATATATAAGTTAAAAAGGAGCGGGCCCAAAATGGAACCCTGAGGGACACCACTAATAATAGGAGCTGAAGAAGAGAAAAATTTGCCCAATGATACAGAAAAGGACCTGTCTCTAAGATATGAAGTGAACCACTGTAAGGCAGTACCCTTGATACCAATCAAATGCTCTTAACGCCAAAGAAGTACATCATGATCAACTGTATCAAATGCAGCTGTAAGATCTAGTAGCATTAAAACAGCATTTTTACCAGCATCAACTGCAAGTAAAATATCATTAGATACCTTTAACAAAGCAGACTCTGTGCTATGATAAGCAGTGAAGCCAGATTGGAAAGGTTCCAATAAATTTGCTGAATTTAAAAACAGGATCAATTGTGATTGCACAACTTTTTCTAACTTTGACAAGAAAGACAGCTTAGAGATAGGGCAATAATTATTTAAAGTACCCTCATCCAAACCCTGTTTCTTAAGCAAAGGTTGAACAATAGCATGCTTAAAACAATTTGGCACTAACCCAAAGATGAATTTATCAATACTTGGATACTGGGGCCAATTTCAGAGAAAGATGCTTTTATAATCTCTGAGGGTAGGACATCAAGTGAGGTGGAAGTTATTTTCATTTGGTTGACCAGATCACCCAGATCCTTTAAAGAAACATGTTGAAAACTATAAAAGCATACCCGAGTAGCCAACAAATTCAAAGTCAGATCTGGGAACTGTAAAGTGAAGGAAGAACGGATGGCAATCACTTTGTTAGAAAAAAATGTTAAACATTTCTCACAAAGTTCAGCCGAGGGTTCCCCATGAAATTGGCAACTCGGATTAATTATTTAATTAATCGTGGTAAATAAAATCTTAGGCCTATGAAGATGTGTGGCAATTAAATCAGAAAAATACCTTGATCTAGCTAATTTTGCAGCATGCTGAAACTTGAACAGACAGTCTTTAAAAATCTCAAAGGACACAGTTGAACGATCATGCTTCCATTTCCTCTCCGCTTTACGACAGGCCTGTCTGAGAGAACGAGTATTATCATCAAGCCAGTAATAAGATTTTTGCTTTGGTTGTTTCAGTTTGAAGGGTGCAATGGCATCTAAAATGTTAGAACAAAATGTATAAAATAAAGTAATCAAGTCATCGGGCCCAGAGGAAGACTCGGCAGCATTTAAGATAGATAATTCAACAGCATTAGCTAGATAACATTCACTAAACTGAGAAGCAGTAAGTGAGTTTATAAAACAGGAGTAGTAGCCAATAGGCGTAATTAACACACCAGAGCTTACAGCAGGGACATTAAAAAAAATCTGCTTGTGATCAGAGAAGGAAGCATTTTCAATATTAACATTATCAATACATGTCCCATATGACAATATAAGGTCGAGAGTATGATCAAGGACATGTGTTGCTTGATTTATGTGTTGACTTAGACCAAAGGAATCCAAGACATTACAAAATTCAGCAACAAAGGGTCGACCTGGGCAGCATAAATGTACATTAAAGTCACCTAAAATTAACATATGATCATACAGAGGCAAGATAAAAGTTATGAATTCTGAAAAATCGCTAATAAAAGCACTGTTCAGGTTAGGTGGCCTATAAATCAAGGCACAGAATAAAGTGGAAGTAGTAGATTCTAACATGGCACACTGAACCTCAAATGACGAATAGGCTTTAACGGAAACTGTCCGTACATTAAGTGTCTGTTTAAAAACCATAGCAACCCCACCGCCCTTGCCAGCGGACCTTGGGGTACTAATAAAACTATAGGTCGGCGGACAGAGTTCCTCGAATACTGTCGATTCACCAGCACTGGTCCAAGTCTCTGTCAAAAATAAAATATCCAAATCATGACTGGTAGAAAAGTCATTTAAAATAAAATTTTGTTGCTCACCGACCTAGCATTTACTAGAGCCATATTCAGATGAGATTCAGGTAACGAGGGCAGATCTATTTGAACAAAATCTAGTTGGCGAAGATTTTAACAGTTTATTCCTCTGTGGCGAATCCGTGATCGCGGAGGGGCAGAGCAGACCGACGAGCGAGAGAAATCCAGGAGAATAGGCAGATGAAAAACATATCTATAATCCCATGAGCGTCGCGTCAAGTGAAGTCCTTCCAAGTTTAAAGTATCTAAGGGAAACAAGCAATTGTCCGTCTGATTCTCACTCGAACACCACCACGATTGCCTCTCTTTCTGCGGCACTTCCTTACAAAAGGAACGCAAGGTAACCAGCGAGTGCACTCTAACGCGGGCTGGTTGAACGAGGATTGAAAGCGAGAATACAGAGCAGGACAAAATGGATGAAATCCCATACAGTTTTTGATGTTGAGCAAAACTTGGCGATCATAGGTCAACACTGAGTCTACACGACACCAGTGCGCCACCATGGAAAATAAGAACAGCACCGATGCCAGACGAGCAGGACGAGCAGCTGCAACAGGTGCATCAGACTGTGAGAGACGGCATGCCGACAGGTACACTGGCGCCATCTTGGTTTGCTTTTGTTTGTCTGCTTCACTACCTCGGTGCGAAGCCTCCATTCCCCAGGCCTCGACCACTGCCACTGCCTGGGACCATACAAGGATCTGGTACACTAGTTTGTACATTTATTTATGGCATGAGCGCAGACCTCCTTGGTGGTTGATATAATAGACCACCACTCTGTTGTCGGTGTGCACCAACACATGGTGATCTCTTAGGTCTGGGAGAAAGTGTTTTAGTTCTTTCTTTGCGTTAAGTCTTAGCCCCAGCTCTTTCGTGTAAGCAAGAACGACATCTTAATGTCGAACCGCCATCTGCTCTGACAGAGCTAATATCAACCAATGTGGTTGAGTTGTGAAAGTGTGGGTTGAGTTGTGAAAGTATGCGAGCATGCTGAACTTCAGTCCACCGACTGAGCAGTTCAAAAGATGTAGATCTAAAATGGGACGCAACCCTTAATCCTTCCTCAGAACAGTGAAGTACCAGCTGTAGGAATCAGACTCTGCTACGCAAGGAGGGACCAGCTCGATGGCCTCCATCCACAGAGAGTGTCTGCTTCTGTTCCATTACCAGAGTCTGCTCTGGGCCCACCAGGGTGGGAAAGGCTCTGTTGAATTGAGACGGAGGAGAACCGAACTGGATTCTGTGGCCTCTCAATACAGTGTGCAGGACCCACTGAGACACATTTGGCAGTAGTTTTCACTGCCAAATAGTCTACTAAGGGAATCAGCCTCTCGAGACAAATCTCTGTTGTCATCAGAGCAGTTAGCTCGGTGCCCTGAAGTGGTGCACCGGCAGGAGTTGAGATAAGCACTCGCTGGAGACCACTACGCCTTGGACACCGGCAGGGTTAGCAGACTGATCTCCTGAGGGGACTGAGGAGAGACCTCACCATGTAAAGTGGTGTACACGGCTATTCGCCAGGTAAATTGGGACTGCTCCCACACAGCAGCCCTTGCTGACCAAGATTTAAAAATTTTTAAGAGCCCCTGTATATCTAACTTCTCATAATCAGATAAATATTTCATTTGATTTTTCAGAATTAAAAGTAGTCAATATGTTGTGCAACTGACGAGTTTATCAACACGGGGGGAAGGACCACTGCGCGGGCTTCAGAAACCCTGAGAGCAGGCACCGGATCTGGTTGTTGAGGAAGAAGATAGGAACTCACCCGTCTACATTTCCTTCACCAGATAGGAAAACAAAACTCACGAGTACAGCCACTGCTCCACCTCCGTGAAAGAGGAGCTGGCACTGCAAGAAACGCCAGTGAAGGCTCGCTCCTCGAAGAGAGCCTGAGAGTGAAGGAAAGCAGTAACAAGTGCTTGCCACGTGGGCCGTCAACTTGCTCTAGAACTAATTCTGATTGAAGGTTTAATGCATATCCGGTCTTTTACTTGTGCTTTTGAATTTATCAGGATTTGGTTTAAATTTGTGTCTAGCTCCATGCTCAATCTGACTTCAATTTTAAGTCATCACTAAATTTAGGCAATGTTTCTAATTAAAAACAGATCACAAAGGTCGACTATTTATTAATGTAGATTTTTTTTTTTATTATTATTCCAGACTCACCATACTTTCATTTATGCATTCACTGGGGACCTAATGTCTCTTTTAAGCCTTATGAGGATCTTACGATCACAAACTTCCCAGTCTGATCGTAGTCAGAGGGTGTAGGTAGACTAATACCTGTTTTACCTGCTACTTACTGCTTGCTTATGACAAAAAAGTGTCATAGTCTTTTCCTGTACAACTTTCTAACACCAGTGATAGACAGAAATCAGAAGGTCTCCGATGAAGTGCCTACTGCTCCTTTCATTCATGAGCCTTCAGTTTGACCTATCCTGGCCATAGATTTACAGTAATAAAAGCCTCCTCACAGTTTACTGGTCATAATGGTTTTAGGAGAGTTCAAAATAAATCAAATATAACATTTTATTATTAGTCAGGTAAAATTGTATCATGCCAATTACATGATGAAACAATTAGAACCCAATTTAGAAAGGATAATGCAACCGTGAATCACATTGTAGCTGCGTGGCAACCCTGGGAATAGCCAAGTGATCCAAGTAAGATACAAACTAATTTAACATATAATCACAAATGTAACAGTTATCCTAATTTAACACTAGACACACGGTCTAAAATGCATAGTATTTATAACCTTTTACCTAGGAACACTTACAGCAAAGCAATCATGTGTTTTAGAGAATAAACGTAACTAGCCTATGTGCACATGTAGTAGCACAAACAACTATACAGTGTGTTCTTTGGACACAATGTTTAAAAAAATTACACTTTTGACTAAAAATGAAATGCATATCTGACAGCAGGCAGACACACAGCAGTATGTGAACTCTAGTGCAGAGCTCCATATTCACATACACTGGGTGGGGGGTTCTGATTACAGAATCCCAAATGACAATAATGCCACTTTGCTTATATTCTCAGATAAGAAACAAAGAAATATTCAAATCAATTGTAAAAACATTAAAGACCTTTTGGTTTGTTAGGTTCTCGTGACCCAGGGTCGCAACTGGTTGGAGATACATAAACATTCTCACAGACCCTAAAGGGGTCACAGCCCCTCCTCAGCAGAACAGAATTCTACAAAAGTTTTCAATCTTATAATAATAGAAGTGGCTTTTGTGAAATTGAGACCAATTTACCAATCGCACAAAGACCTTTAGAACAGTACCAAACATGAAGGGGTTAAGGTCATTAATTCTTAAGATATAATAAATGCAGTTTGCAAGTCTGACAACTTGAGTTTTTAACACTTCTATGTCATGCCCAGGGGGATAGGAGGGGGCCTAAGGATGGGTGAAGGGAGGGATGAGCAAATGGTCTTTATCCAAGATCTTCCTGTCAGACTAGAAAGTTTATTGTTTTGTTGCATTGCATGTGTGTTATGAGAGTTCCTGAGTTTCGGCATCACAATGAATTATTTTCACAAGGAAATAATTTCACTCCTTACACTTGCTCTATTATTGCGTTTCCTTCTGAATTATATGTTGTGAGGAACTTATGCTCCTCTGTTCATCCGTGAGTATATTGCTGTTTCCTTTTTTATGAGATATGCTCTTTGCACTTTCCTTGTTTTTCTGTCTTGTGCACTGATACCCCATTTGTAGCATCCCCTGTTGACAATTTTGACATGCATACCTTCAGTATGTGTTTTTTTTTTTCTTTATTGAATGACACCCTCACTTCTACTGCTCACCCCCTCATCTGTAATATGCTTTTTGTTAATCCCTTCTTTGCTTATAGCTCAGGCCTGGTTATACCACCATTTGAGCACCTTCATGGGCATGTCACATATAACCTCTGCATGTTGAGCCTGCAAATCCATCACATTTTTGTTTGCTTTCTCCATTGGTCTGTTTCTTAAAATAAACTTGTGCTCAATGTGGCCATTGCTTCTTATACAGACTAGAATCTCTCAGTACATTTCTATTGATTTGTCTCCATAATTGCAGCCCTGTTTTAATTTCTTTAGAGGTTTTATTTTTATTTTATTTTTTATTTTTTTTCTGGACCAAACATATTTATCCTTATGCTATACATCTTAATTCTAACTAAACAAAATCGATTTCCATCTTGCTACAACACTAAGATTTATTTGCCTGACTGTCGAAAACCATCATACTGCCTACCATGCTATCTTCTTTCCCTTGCTTAACAGCTTGACTTCAGTGTTTTCACACATTAAACTTGTACTGGCCTCACTAAACGTATGTGTATTTAGCTATCCAGCGCGTATAAACAGCCAGGTGAGGTGAAAAAAGAAAAGAGATGATGCTTTATCCCGAGGTCCTTTTTCTCCTCTCCTTTATTTTACACACAGCAGTGCAAAAACAAGCTGTAAAACTGTAAACACAAATAAAAGTACCTATTAACTCAAATTGCCTTCTTCAATCATTTCCAAAACCAAATGCAACACATACATCGTTTTCTACTAAGCATGAGCCGCCATTACACGGGAAACAGAGGAATCTATACTTCGCGACAACACTTTAATTTTCTTCTTACACATCTTAAGAAAACGACTAATATAAAACGCCTTATATTACACACAGTGTTACTCACCGGCATTGCCCCGAGGAAAACACAACTGAGCGGGGTTTAAAGAAACTTGACAGCAGAATTTACACAACACGGAGTACAACTCGCTCTGGAAAAGTCGTGTACTAACTGAACACTAATCTCATTCCAAACGAGAATACAAACGAGAACACAACAGGAAATAGAAACTGTACACCAAAACATGCCGCTACCACAAGTGTTCGGTAGATGGCGTTAACACACTGCAAATAACTAAAGAATGATCACTAAAGGGTAACTAAACCCCTGGTCAGAGCCTGACTCCACCCACTGGCAATATTTGAAAAATGCTGAAAAGTGGGCAGAGCACAGCGGAGATAGAAGGGATGAACCGAGGGCGGGGCTGAGCGAGTGGGGCGTGAACCTGAGACCTGCAGTGACGGATTGATTGACAGCTGCTGTCAGAGTCGCTAAAATGGAGAGTGACTGTAGTGACGCAAGTAGCTTTGCAACAGAGCGTTCATTTGAAGTAGAGGACTTTTCTCCCCCACCTTCACCTGAAGTGGAGGATGTCGAGGTGTCTGTTCATATCAATTCGAGCCGCTGGCTCAAACTGCACTCTTAACTCCCGCACTGCGTCGCTTTTCAGCGCGAGCTGTGTGGAGAAGCCCATTTCCACCTCCATTGTGTTGGAGAAGCAATCCCGCGTAAAATGCAGTTTGCACACTCAAGCAATAGGCAGGAACTCGCGGTCTTTCAGGCCAAGTGCATGCAACCACTGGCGCCTAATTTTAAAGTCTGCTGGAAAACTATGCAGTCCAGCAGTGCTGTCGCAACCAGCAACACTACACCTACGTACCATCCACTGTACTAAATACAGATAAATCTACGCCAACTTGAAGCTATCCTAACTGATGCAATACTATGCTACTAACTGACTATGCTTCAAACAATACTAACGTTACACTAACAACTATGCTAATTAACTACATAGGCTACACAAAATAATCTAAATTACTATATAAATGCTATGCTAAAAAGATGCTATAATAGTTTATCATGGTCGTTTTGAATACTCGCAATTCCAACTCCTGACTCACTACAGTGATTTCTTCTTCTTCTTCTGTTGTTTTAATGGCGGTTGGCAAACCACTACAGTGAATTTGACGGAACAAGATGGTTTTATACTGCCAAGGGCGTGGTAGCTCGTACCAAGGGGCGTGTTGAGCTGGAAACTGCTTACGTCACCTGCCACCGCTTACGTCACTTGCCACCGCAACATCCAATAGGAAAAATCAACTGCAGTAGCCACCGTTCAACCTGAAGAGGGCAGCACTCAGACGTTTTTACACCATATATTGTAGAATTAAAACACTTTATACTCAAATGTCAAAAAAGTTACTCGAATCAATGAACAGCACTAATAAAGCCCCAATCTTACAGATCATTAACTAAAAAAAGTTGGTTTAGGGTTTAGTTACTCTTTAAGACCAACACAAAACTTAATCTTTCTGCTTTAGTGACTCTCTCTCTCTCCCTCTCTCTCCCTCTCTCTCCCTCTCTCTCTCTCTTTCTGTCAAAGTGCATGCTGGGAGTGAAAGGAGCGAGGTGAGGGCGATTGTGTTTGTAGCTGCTTGCTAAAAACCTTTCTATTTTTCTTTCTTTTTGTTTGTGTGTTTGTCTTTTATGTGTTGAATTGTTTGGCTGTTTAGGAGTTAGGGGTGTTTCACAATGAGTTTTGATAATTTAACCCGCCGCCATGGAGTGAAGGTGGAGTCTAAAATTAACATGGAGCAGTGTTGTTTAGCGGTGGGAGAGATTGTGGGACATGACAATATTGTTTCCGCATCGCGCATGAACAGTGCAGTTGTTATTTTTTTTAAATCAGTTGAGAAGGCAAATGAAGCTGTACAAAGTGGTGTAGTGTTGAATGGTTCACTCGTGCCGGTTTTACCTTTGAGTAGCCCGTCTAAAAAGGTTATACTGTCCAACGTACCTCTGTTTATCAAAGATGAAGTATTGATACAGAAATTATCTCGTTATGGAAAACTGGTCTCTTCTATCAAAAAAATTCCTCTTAGGTGCAAGTCACCATTGGTAAAACATCTAGTCTCATTTAGAAGACATGTTTTCATGGTGCTGAAAAATGGAACTGATGAGATCGATTTGATTTTCAAGTTCAAAATTGATGGTTTCGAATACACAGTATTTGCAACATCTGATACTACAGTTAAGTGTTTTATTTGCGGAAAAATCGGACACCTCGTTCGTGATTGTCCTAATAAAAAGTACAGTACATGTACGAGCACAAACTCCGAGAAAGCCGGTTCTGCTCCAGCTGAGATCGTGACGGTGATTGACGCGGTGACTGCCGGTGCGTCTCCGGTGGAAGCCGCTGAACACGAGCCGATTGCAGCTGTAGCTGCGGAGGTTGAAACTGATAAAACAGAGACGTCGAGCAAAAATGATACTCTTCTGGTGTCTAATGAACAGTCTGAACATCTTTGAAACGTTAGTGTGGCAGACGCTGATGAAATGGATGTCGAAGACAATGATGTTGAATTTGAGGAGGTCGAATCTGTCTTTAAAATCCCAGTTAAAAGAAAGAAAAAAGCTGTCAAGCAAGTCAAACAAGTTAAGAAAGATGATGGTGTTAGTGAGAATGTGGGTTCAGACAGTGAAAGAGATTCCTCTGATTCAAATAAGTCCCAGTGTTCTAATCTGTCGTTTAGTTCTCAAAATGAAAACTTGATTTGCTTGTATAGAGCTGAGGACAGTAGCAGATTTCTGCAAGATACAAAGGGAATGAAAGGAGTGCGAGTTGAAGATTTTTTCCCTGGTTTTAAACAGTTCATGAATGATGTAAGTTATCTAATGAAAGAAGGTGCTTTTCAAGATGTAGAGGTTTTCCGTCTTAGGAAACTTGTGAACAAACTTAAAAAAAAAAAAATTTATCAAGGATGATGAAGCTGTTAACTTCTAAAATTCTGTCCAAAATGGTTCTTTTGGCAACCTTTCTGGGGTTTTTTTGCTCTGGTCTCTAGAATAAATATGGCAAATTTTAAAATCGGAACTTTAAATTTAAATGGTGCCAGAGACAGTCATAAAAGAATGATGTTATTTGAGTTTATTAGACAAAAGCAAATTGATATTGTGTTTCTACAGGAAACACAAAGTGATTTTAAAAATGAGACTGACTGGAGAAAAGAATGGGATGGACAAATTTGCTTAAGTCATAAATCATCTATTGGTGGAGGGGTTGCTGTTTTATTTTCAAAACATTTTTTACCTTTATCTTGTGTAGTTGATGAAATAATTGGAGGTCGGTTTTTAAAAATTAAAATAATTTTTGAGAAAACTACTATGGTGCTTATAAATTTATATGCACCTAATAAAGGATTAGAAAGAGTTCTTTTTTTTAAAAAAGGTAGATACTGTTTTGAAAGATTTAAATCCAGAAGAGTTGTAATTCATTGGTGGAGATTTTAATTGTACCATTAATGATAAGTTGGATAGGAATCATATAGAACCACATATTGCTTCTCAGAAATCACTAAGACAACTAATTGAAACTCACGATTTATGTGATGTATGGAGAAGTATGAATCAAGATGTCAGACAGTATACTTGGGCTCATAGCACTGAACATTCTATCTCTTTAGCACGACTTGACAGAATATATAGTGTTCAGCATCAACGTAATCTTTTCAAATTTTGTAAAATTATTCCAGTGGGGTTTTCTGATCACAGTTTAGTTTTGTGCAGTGTTTTAATTAAGTGTGTAAAGTTTAAGAGTGCATACTGGATCTTTAATACTTCATTGTTAAGTGATAAAAAATTTATAGATGATTTTAGTTTTTTTGGGGAAGTTTTTAAACAGCAAAAATATTTTTATGTTTCTTTGCAACAATGGTGGGATTGTGGTAAAGTTCTTATAAAAGATTTTTGTCAAAAGTACACTCAGAATGTTACTCGTGACATAGCCCATTCAATGAAGAATTTAGAAACTGAGATTGTTGCTCTACAGGATATAATAGCTTCTACAAAAAGTAAAAAGCATATTGATGAATTGAAGAGGAAAAAAGCAATGTTGATAGACCTGTTGGGGGTTAAAGCACAAGGAGCTTTAGTTCGCTCACATTTTCAATCTGTGGTTCAAATGGATGCTCCTTCAAAATTATTTTTTAATTTGGAAATGAAAAAAGGTCAGAGTAAAATTATTCATTCCTTATGGTCAGCTGCAGGACAAGAATTCACTGAGCCTGCTGATATACCTAGCTGTGCTGTTGATTTTTATTCTGACCTTTATAAATCTGAACTTGTGGAATGGGGTGCAGATGCTGATCGTTTCTTGGAAGGACTGCCAAAGGTGGATGAAGAGTCCAATAATGAACTACAACGGACTTTGTCATTGCAAGAGCTTCATACTGCAACGATGAGTATGGAGAATGGTAAATCTCCAGGAATTGACGGGCTAACTGTTGAGTTCTATAAGACTCTATGGCCCATCATAGGAGAGGATTTGCTGGCTGTTCTTGATGACAGTCTGAAAAGAGGACTATTGCCACTGAGCTGCAAAAGAGCAGTCATCACATTGTTGCCTAAAAAAGGTGACCTTCAGTTTATCAGAAATTGGCGCCCTGTTTCCCTCTTGTGTTCAGAATATAAAATTTTGTCTAAAGCTTTGGCCATAAGACTTAGTAAAGTTTTAAGCCAATTGATTAATTCTGATCAGTCTTATTGTATCCCTAACAGGTCTATTTTGGATAACATTGCTTTAATTAGAGATGTTTTGGATGTTTCTAATCTCTTGGGAATTAACTCTGGGTTGATTTCTCTCGATCAAGAGAAAGCTTTTGACACAGTTGAACATCTGTTTTTATGGAATACTTTAGAGGCTTTTGGTTTTAGCCCTTCTTTTATATCAATGATTAAGGCTATGTACTGTAACATTGAGAGTGTTCTTAAGATTAATGGTGGTTTGAGTGCTCCATTCAGAGTTCAGAGGGGAGTTAGGCAGGGATGTGCTATGTCTGGTATGCTGTACTCCCTTGCTATTGAACCCTTATTTCAAAAGTTACGAGATCATTTAAAAGGTCTGGTTTTCCCTTTTAGTAATAATCCTTTATATCTTTGTGCCTATGCTGATGATATTATTGTTTTTATAAATGGAAAGGATGATGTAGATAAGTTAGAAAAAAATTGTTGATTATTTTAAATGTATTTCTTCTGCTAAAGTCAACTGGGGAAAAAGTGAAGCTCTATTAGTGGGAAATTGGAGTGGAGAGCTTCCCACTTTACCTGGAGGATTGTGTTGGAAAAGAGGAGGGTTAAAATATCTTGGGGTCTATCTGGGAAATCTGGTGAACTTTTTTTGAGACAATTATCATTGTGCTCCTCAAAGCATGCTGTTTTTGCCCAAGGAGGAAGGAGGTCAAGGATTAGTAAATCACACAAGCAGAAGAGCCACCTACCATCTCCAGTACATACAAAAACTTTTAATGGGACCTTACTCGCTTGCATGGAGACCATTGGCATTAAGCATCTTGAGAAGAGTGGGTAATATGCAAATGGACTTAACATTGTTTTTAATGGATCATAAAAAGTAAAATTTTACTGGAATTTCTGCTTTTTATCAAAGCTTGTTTAAAGTATGGGGTCTTTTTAAAAATCTGTGGATGAAACCAGCAACTTCTCTCTATTGGTTGTTGGAAGAACCACTTATTTTTGGAGCCCGGTTTGATATTTCTGGAGAAGATTTTCCTGGGTTAACAGATTTGTTATTGAAAAAAAAGATTTTTAAACTAAAAAACATCAGGATATGATTTACAAAGACCTGATCAAATTGCAACCCTTTTAGGGGTTAGATCAGTACGCTTTGCTAAGAGGTTTCTTGATAAATTGACTGAGATTCTAACTGATGAAGAGAAGATACTTTTAGAAGAGTTTGGTGCAGGGACTTTAATCCCTGACAGTAAAGATCTTTTTCCAGATATTGAAATTTCCACTGCTATAGATGAGTCTTGTTTTAATAGCCCTCTGTTAAACCTGGGAATTAATAAACAAATTGATTTTTGTACAGTTGAAGGAAAAATGCTGTATAAATGTATTGTGAAAGTTATTCATCAATGGAATCTAAGTATTAAAACAGACACAGTATGGAGAGAAAAATTAGGGATTAATTCTGAAATTAAGCCTGTTTGGAGAGCAATTTACAAACCACCATTAACGAAAAAAACTTGTCGATTTACAATGGCGAATTTTACATGGAGCGATTGCTGTGAATGCCTTTGTATCTATTTTAAACCCCACTGTAAGTGACAAATGTCCCTTTTGTTTGGAACGAGAGACCATATTTCATTGTTTTATGGAATGTAAGTGACTTGACCCTCTTTTTGACTTGTTAAAAGTTATTTTTGATTTCTTTTAACATTTGTTTTATAAAGCAGGATTTTATTCTTGGTTTTTTTTATAGTCCAAAACAAAAGTCAAAATGTCATGTTATTAATTTTATTGTGAGACAAGCAAAATATGCTATCTATATTACTAGGAGAAATATGATAGAGGAGAAGTCAGGTCAAGATGTTGTATTTATTTTTAAAAATATGGTAAAAACAAGAATCCTTATTGATTTTAATTTTCATAGATTAATGAGTACAGTGAATGTTTTTGAAATTCAGTGGTGTTGTAATGCTCTATGTTCAGTTGATGAAGGAAACATTGCGTTTATAAGAGAGTTGATGTAAATGTGTATTTTATTTTAATTTCCTGTTTGATTGTGTAAAGTGTTGTAATGTTTGAAGAACAATTGTCTTAATAAATAGATTGTAAAAAAAAAAATCTCTCTCTCTCTCTCTCTCTCTCTCTCTCACCCTCTCTCTCAGTCAGGATGTGAAGCTATCCCTTGCAAAAATATATTGTCTGGCAAATTCTTGTGGTAAACTTATAGTGAACAAATTAATATTTTCACATGCAAATGTGCTTTGTGGCAAAATGTTTGCAGCAAATTTATGGCAGACAATTGTGGCAAGCCTCTGGTGAACATGATGAGTGCAATACAGGTGCTTCTACTATTTGTTGCAAATTCAAGGTATTTTTTGTGTCATTGTTATATATTTAAACCTTCAGTTATCTCTGATATATATATAATTCAATATTAAAATGTATATTTTAATAAAAATAAAAAAATATTGTACCCTTAACCATTAAATTATATAAATTCATCCATTTACTTGTTTTCTATTCACTTATCCTATAAAGCATGACTACTCCCCTACAGGTATAAGTTCACTTCTTTGTTGAAATCCGCACCTTTCATTTTCAGATGATCTGAAAATGAATTGAAAAAGAGAGTGAAACTAAACTGTATCATGGAGTAACACAGAACATTAAGCATGTTTTATTCATTTCATTGCTCAGACTTTATTAATTTTAATGTAAATCCTGTTGATGTCTTGCCATACAGATCACATGATTCTTAAAGTCCCTCCATGAGTTTGTGAATGGTGAAGCCTGGGCCTTCATGCTGGAACCACTCAAGAGTTGTTACAAGCCATGTTTTTAAGACTGCCAATGACTTCAGTATCAGGGGCAGGCTTCATTCTCTTTCAGGATCAACTGGTAAATAAATGAGTTTCTAAATGATCTATATATACAGCTGATACAGAATATGAGCATGGATATTCATCTAATCACATCTAACATCATCAGCAGGCAGCATATTTACATACATTGAAATTAAGACCTCACTATTTCCTCTAAGTAAATATACAGTATAGGAAAGAAAAATAGAAACAGATTAAATAAGATTCAAGTGTAAATTGATAGATTCAGTCATGGTCAAATATATTGGCACCTTTGGTAAATATGATCAAAGAAGGCTGTTACAATCTGTATTGTTTATCTTTTTTATATTTCCTTTTTTTATCACAACAAAAACTAACTTTTCAAAAAAAAAAAATGAAAGTGGAAGGGGGATCACATTGTGAAATAAAAGTTTTCTGTAGATGTTTGCCACAATTATTGGTACCCCTAGGAATTATCATAAGTAAAGTATCTTTGAAGTACAGTATCATATTTTACATTTTTAGCACATCACAGTGACTACATCAGGACAATCTAGTCACATTTTATAAAACAAACATCATAATCAACAAAATCATTCAAAATATGTCACTGAGCACAAAATTAAGGTTCTGAAATGGCCATCCCAGTTCCCTGACCTAAACTTCAGAGTTGAGTGGATCAACATGGACTTGGGAACTGAAGGATCTGGAGTGGTCTCTGATCTTTTGTCAGGTGTTATGCAAACGTACTCGGTTACTAATGTAACCTCGGTTCTCTCTAGAAGAGGGAACGAGTACTGCGTCTTAGCTAAGATGCTACGGGAAAAGTCTCTTTTCACGATACACTGAAGCAAAAAATTATCCTTAATTTTGAATTATTGTAAAGCGCATTTGTAGCAGAACACAGCCATAGGCGAGACGGCTCGCTCGCTCATTGGCCCTCCATGCCACTTCCCGCCGAAACGGGTGTGGCCTAGCCCTATAAAGGGAGCTCGAAAAGGCTGACTCACCTGATTTATTTCATCGCCGAAGCGAACCAGAGTGAATCGTACGCACGGCAGAGAACGCAGTACTCGTTCCCTCTTCTAGAGAGAACCGAGGTTACATTAGTAACCGAGTACGTTCTCTTACGAGAGTTCTCTCGTACTGCGTCTTAGCTAAGATGCTACGGGAACCCAATGTAAAACGCCGTGCGTGCAGAGATCACACACCAATAAACCTGGAAGCGATGCCCAGGATTTACAGTGCACAATCACCAGAGGGACTCACAGAGAGTCCTAGAACAGGAGGGGGAAACCCTCCGTCCCATATCTAGCAGTGGCCGTAGACGCGGCAATATGACATCACATATTCAAGGCAAGGCCTGACCAATGTGGGAATGTGGGTCTTACGCAATACTGCCCATATAAAAGTCGGCAGCGCATCGCGCTTGCCATCTCAGAGTTCCAATCAGGACACTGATTCAACTATACCGACAACAGCTTTGCTTGCAGAGCGAGAACCTCTAGGTTATAGAACCTGATAAATGTAGACGGCGAGGCCCATCCTGCCGCCATACATATATCCTGTAAGGAAATCCCACTAGACCACGCCCACGATGAGGCGACGCCTCTTGTGGAGTGTGTTCTGACACCCAGTGGGCACTGAAGGCCCCTGGAAGTGTAAGCTAACGCTATAGCGTCAACTATCCATCTTGATAGGCTCTGTTTCGAAACAGCCATTCCCTTGGAACGTCCACTGAACGAGACAAACAGCTGCTCAGTCTGTCTGAAGACAGCAGAGCAAGACACATAAGTTCTTAAACCCTTGAGTCTTGAGTCTCCATCCTCTTCTGACACCGACAGGGCAGACGTGGAAATAACCTGAGCCCGAAACGGTGTGTTGAGGGATTTCGGAACATAACCGTGCCTAGGTTTGAGTATGACTCTTCAGTCATTAGGCCCAAACTCCAAGCACGTCGGGCTCACCGAGGTCGCGTGCAGGTCACCCACACGCTTCACTGAAGCGAGACAAGAACACTGTCTTGAATGACAGATGTTTGAGGCTAATCGTTCAGATAGGCTCGAAAGGGGAACCTTTCATGGCCTCCAAAACCATCGAGAGGTCCCATACAGGGACTGACGGAGGTGACTGACTGAGTGTTGTCTCAGAAAACGCTGCGATAGCCGCCACGTAAACTTTGAGCGTGGAGGGGGCTCTGCCCTTATCCTACAGCTCCTGTAGGAAGGAGAGAACCTCCGTCACCTCACAACTAAGGGGTGAACATCCCCGAGCTGTGCACCAGCTGGAGAATACTGACCACTTCGAGGCATATAACCGTCGAGTCGACGGAGCTCTAGCCTGAGTGATAGTATTTAGCACTCCCACTGAGAGATCAGCGGGTAACCGTTGAGCGCCCACACATGGAGGGACCACAACTCCAGTTGAGGGTGCCAAATCGAGCCCCTGGCCTGCGAGAGGAGGTCCCTCCTCAACGGCACTGGCCACGGGGCAGTGTCTGCTAACTGCATCAAATCTGGAAACCATGGTTGGTTCTTCCAAAGTGGTGCTACAAGCAGTACTGAGCATCTTGTTTCCCTCACCCGTTCTATCACCTGGGGAAGGAGGGAGACGGGGGGGGAAAGCATAGAGCAGGCAGCACGGCCACCTTTGTGACAGCGCGCTCTCGTTCTTGGAAAAGAACGCGGGGCAGTGAGCGTTTTCGTGGGACGCGAAGAGGTCCACTTCCGCCCTGCCAAATTTCTCCCACAGCAGCTGTACTGTCTGTGGGTGTAGAGACCATTCGCCCGTGGGAATGTTGTTTCTGGACAGTCTGTCTGGACCCAGATTCTGTAGCCCAGGCACATGAACTGCTCTCAGCGAGCACAAGTTGCGCTGAGCCCAAACCAGGAGGCGTTCCGCCAACCTGTACAGGTTTCGGGACCTGAGACCACCCTGGCGATTTATGTAGGACACCACAGACCTGTTGTCCGAACGGACTAAGACGTGATTCGGGGACAAAAGCGCGTCAGCGCGTTCTCCACTGCCAGCATTTCCAGACAGTTGATATGTTGGAGCTTTTCCCGTTCTGACCACAGGCCAAAGAACGGTCTGCCCTCGAGCAGCGCTCCCCATCCCGAAGTGGAGGCGTCCGTCGACACCACTTTCACTTTCGAGGAAGTCCCCAGGCTTACACCTGATTGGTACCAGTCGTTCGCTGTCCAGGGTTTCAAGGCTGTAACACAGCTCTGATTGACCTTGAGACGCAACTGACCGGATATCCATGCTCTGCGCGGTACTCGCGCTTTCAGCCAGAACTGCAAGGGGCGCATGCGGAGCAGGCCCAACTGAAGAACTGGTGATTGCTGAGGCCATGAGACCTAGCATCTTCTGAAATTCTCTGAGCGAGAAAGTCGCGCCGCAGTGGAGAGAGCTCGCTGCGCTGAATGCCCAACGTGCGCTGTGGCGACAGCCGCGCCGTCATGGAGCGTGAGTCCAGAGCTATACCCAAAAACAGTATCGTCTGACTGGGGTTCAGCGAACTCTTCGTCCAGTTGACACTGAGACCGAGTTTCTCGAGGTGATCGAGTAAAATGGCCCTGTGTTCCACGAGCTCTGATCGTGATTGAGCCAGAATCAGCCAGTCGTCCAAATAGTTCATTGTAAACGTACGAGGAGCCATGGACAAGCCGAACGGCAGGACTGTATACTGGTATGTCTGGCCCTCGAAGGCGAATCTCAAGTATCGCCTGTGACGTGACGCTATCTGTATTTGAAAATACGCGTCCTTCAGATCTATCGACATGAACCAGTCTCCTCTGCGAATATGCGCGAGGAGTTTCCTGGTTGTAAGCATTTTGAAACTGCGTTTCGCCAATGTTTTGTTCAGCTGTCTTAGATCCAGTATGGGTCTGAAACCCCCGTCTTTCTTGGGCACTAGAAAGTATCTGCTGTATAGCCCCCCTTCGCTTTGAGGTTGAGATACAGGCTCCACAGCCCCTTTGCTCAACAGTTTTGATATTTCGGCTCGAAGTAGGTGTGCTACTTCTGTTTTGACCGTAGTTTCGACGCGCGCTAAAAAGGGCGGAGGGCGTTGAAAAAACTGTAGCGAGTAGCCTCTCTTTATAATGTCTAGCACCCAATCCGAAACCCCTGGAAGCGCTGACCATGCGTCTGCATGATTGGCTAAGGGTTGGATGCGAAGCGTGCTCTGTTGGCTGGGCAACGGCAGCGCTTCGATGTGCTGTAACATGGGCATTATGCCTGTGACATTTGAGGCGGGGAGCGCGCTGATCACAGCGGGCAGATCGCTTGTCCTCGACCCCGCCACGGTGCTTAACCGAGTGAGGGAGGGCTGAGCGGGTCCCGTGGGACTCGTGCTGTCTGTGAGTAATTGTGGGCTGTAAGCGTGCACATTTACTGCTTTTGACTTGCTGTCTGCCTGGGCAGAACGAACGTGCACAAGTTTCGTTTTTACAGAAACCACATGACGTGTGTGACATAGTGTTTGTGGGCACTGAGGAGTGGGCACGTTTACTATGTAGTGCGCGCGATCGACCTGAGTCGCTTTTATGGGCGCAAGCCCTGTGTGAAGGGCTGTGCTTATATGTGGAGATGGGTACTGAGCAGTGGGCATCGTCACTACATTTATAGCACCATCGGCCGTGGCCGGGACACCAGAAATTACACTCTTTACAGGAAATATCTGGGTAGCCGTGATAACGCAAGCAGAGAGCAGTGAGCAGAGATGCTTTCTGGTCCTCGACGAATCTCTCAACGAACTCGTTGACAGAAGATCCGAAGAGGCCAGCGGGAGTCAGCGGGGCGTCTAAGAACGCAGTGCGTTCAGACTCTGCCATGTCTGAAAGCGTCAGCCATAGATGCCTCTCAGCCACAGTAGCGGAAGCCATAACTCGTCCCATGGCCTGTGCAGCGGACTTAGTAGCGCGAAGAGAGAGATCCGAAGCACTCCTCAAATCCGCGAGACAGATAGCCTCAGGTCCCATCTCGTCCAGCTTACGGAGGAGATCACCCTGGAATATCTGCAGCGTGGCCATGGTGTGTAGTGCAGATGCAGCCTGCCCAGCAGCAGAAAAGATCAAAGCAAGCAGAGATGACGTCATGCGGCAGGCTTTGGATGATCCAGCAGAGGGCGGGCAAAGGTGCGTCGCTATCGCCTGTTCCACCGGCGGAAGTGACTGGTAGCCTCTGTTTTTAGCATCATCCAGTGTGGAGAATGCTGGTGAGACAGACGAACGAGTTCGTGCTGAATATGGAGCGTTCCAAGCCTTTGCCACCTCTTCGTGAAGCTCAGGAAGAAATGGGGCGGGCTTTGAGTTCGGAGAAGTACCCTCATCCGGAAGAAAACTACCATCCAGCCGGGAACGAGAGGAGGGCGGTGGTGCAGACCACTCGAGGCCGAGGCTCGTCGCGGCAAGCGTGAGCACTCGCATCAGCTCCTTCTCGATGTCAGCTCGTCTGCTGGGCTTCTGAGCAGAAAGCGCGAGATCCCCGGAGCTCGCCCAGCCTTCACTGCCCGAAGCTAGCAGAGAGCACGTGTCCTCTTCCCCCGACGCGGCCCTGAGATCGACTTCCTCGGAAGACGCGGCGGCAGACAGCGGACGCTGACCATCGGGAAGATCGGTTGAGCTGGAGACGGTTCCGGAATCCGCTGGGAGCGGCGCTTTTTACGGCGCTGCAATGCAGCGGGGAATGCAGGCTCGGAGAAAAATGCCAAGCGAGTCCTCAGAGTCACCATTGGCAACAGCTCGCAGTGAGGGCAGCCGCCGTCAGCGAGCGCGAGCGCTGCATGATCCTCACCCCGGCAGGAGACACAGATGACGTGACGGTATCCCTCGCTGAGCGGGGCTCTGCACGAGCCGCAAGAAGGCATCTTTAAAAAGACGCAGCTCTTTCACGAGTGTGTGTCGCAGGGCGAACACACACACAAGGATATAAATGAAAAGGATATAGGCACCGGAAAGCGCAGCAGGAACGGCAGTGGAAAGCGGCGTTGGCCAGCGGCTTCAGGAATGGCTCGTCCCGCTGAGATGCTATCGGACGACGCTTGCTTCCTCTCGTGATCCAACGATGCGTGAGCTTCGCTGAAGAGATGAAAAAAAATCAGGTGAGTCAGCCTTTTCGAGCTCCCTTTATAGGGCTAGGCCACACCCGTTTCGGCGGGAAGTGGCATGGAGGGCGCGAGCGCCCTCATTGGTCTGATGTTGCATCAGCCTGCGCTCGATAGGCTTATGCAGTTGCCGCAGAGCAGCCAATGAGCGAGCGAGCCGTCTCGCCTATGGCTGTGTGCTGCTGCAAATTCGCTTTACAATAATTCAAAATTAAGGATAATTTTTTGCTTCAGTGTATCGTGAAAAGAGACTTTTCCCGTAGCGTCTTAGCTAAGACGCAGTACGAGAGAACTCTCGTAAGAGAACACATCAGGCATTAAGGGAAAATACTCTGTTATCTTGGGAAAAGGATGTTGAAAAAAATTGAATAAAAGGGTTAATTGTGGCCAGTGTGTATTAGAGAAAAACATTTATTTCATAATGAGATTTCCTCCTATTTTCATTTGTTTTACTTCAATGAAAGGTTAGGTTTTGTGAATTATTTAAATAAAAAAATGATTTATGTTTATGTTAATTAATGTTTACCAATTAAAGACAGACAGACAGACAGACAGACAGACAGACAGATAGATAGATAGATAGATAGATAGATAGATAGATAGATAGATAGATAGATAGATAGATAGATAGATAGATAGATAGATAGATAGATCCAACTTGCTGTTTTGAAAATAAAACTTACACGATTCATCTAGATCTGAAGAACTGTCACATTAGCAGAACTTCAGTCATATCTATTGACATGACATAAATTTCATGGTATTTTCATATTTTTTGTCATTTATATATTTTGTTATGAAGTGCATCACTTCAGAGGAACTCACTGCTTTTAGGTTGTTGCAAATTTGCCGCAAATTATCAATAAGTTAGCCGCAAAGAAATGTTTTTGCAAGGGACATGCTATTTACACTGTAAACAGTGTTATAGTCTAAATAGTGATAGATACTGTTTGCACCAAACATACATAGCAACAAAAAACATCTTGTTTACATTAATTACAAATAATGACATGCTATTCACATAAATTGTAAATAGAAGTAATAGGATATTTGTACTCAAGGAAAACAGTGGGCAAAGACAAATTAGCCATGAGTACTTACAACTGGCTTCTACAACACTTAGATCAGATAATAGATTGGTACAGTACGAATAAATTGCTTTTTATTTAACCTTGAATTAAACAGTTATGATTACATTTAATGCATTTTTTTCCTTTTTCCTGCAGAGTGCAAGTTGTCCTGCCATAAGAAATGTGAGGTAAAGGTAAATCATGGATTTTTTTTTTTTTTACCTTTTTTTTGATCTTTTTCTTTCTCTCTCTTTCTTTTTCTTTCTTTCTTTCTAAGAGAAAGATCACAGAAGGATATCATAGTATTCACTGTCTAGCTGTGTATAATGCTAGATTTTGACATGAAGGATTTTCTATGTGCCTTTTATTTCAATGACCATCACTGATCTCTGTATGTACATCATGAGTTAAAATCACACTTGAAGACATGGGGCCCCATTTTAACGATCTAAGCGCATGATCTAAAGCACAAAGCACAGGTGCACTTAGGGCATGTCTGAAACCACTGTTGCTAGTTTAATGACGGGAAAAATGGCTGACGCACCTGGTCTAGAAAGGTTGTCCCTATTCTCTTAATGAGTAATGGCCGTGTTTTTGGGCACAATCTGCAATAAACCAATCAGAGTCTCATCATCTATTCCCTTTAAAAGCCAGTTGCACTCGAGCCACGGCAGAATTTGCAAACACAATGACTGAACACATCTCCAGAGAGGAAATGGAGCTTCTCGTGCACAAGCAAATAGATAGCCTAAATATGATACATGCTATAACTATCCATTATGACATGTAGGCATTTTATATTTATGTAGCCTACAAAATAATAATCTTTTACATTGTAATAATTAAATTTTTTAATATTTGCCATGTTTGTGTGCTGTCCGAGTCCCTGTGTGTGTAATAAGCAGAGTGTATATGCTCATTGTGGACCCACCTATAGGCGGATATTATTAACAAACTTTTTAAATAACAAACATATACTGCATTGACTTTAGGCCAGGTTTTAGTTGGTCAATGGCACAGTCTATTTCAGTTGCCTCAAAATAGCAACACGTCAACAATGCACCTGAACACTCCTAATTTTCAGATCAGCACACCCATGAGAAAACAAATGAGTGCAAATGCATTTGCTATTTAAACAACATGGCATAGGATGTGAAAATAATAACTATGTAGGGCTAAAAACTAGCAAAAAACACTTGCGTTGCACATGCCTCAACATTGCACTGGGTGTATGAGAGGGTCTGTTTTGATAGGGTCCATGGTCTGTTTTTTCACTGGAGCAGGGTTAGCACAACTTCTGCAGGGTTAATTGCCAAATGTGAAATATTGACACTGAGACATCTAATCAGAAATAAAACAGCATGGCATGACACAAGCTTTGTACAGTCACAGAAGCTGTATGTTGTAAGGCAATCCAGTTATTTTAACCACTCGCACACTGTATATATCCAGTTGCTGCTGATACTGCAGATATGCAAATGAGAACTTTAATCCACGGTTTAAGGATGAGCAGTGTGTAACATGGTAGTTAAACCCATCAACTCGCATTTCAAACAGCTGTCACATTTCACCTGCTAGAGGCAGTACATAAATTAACATAACATAATATACCAAAAACATTTTGTAAACTTTATATACTAATCTCGGAACACATGGGGACAAAATTTTGGGAGAGATGTCCTTTGTTATCCTGTGGGTGGTGCGCTAATGCAGACTGACATGCTTGAAGTAATGTTAAATGCATTAAAATGCTGTATAATAATTGCCTTACTATAGTATTTAGATTGTTACAAATTGTGGAGTAATTCTGGTGAGGTAAGAAGATCATATGTCTATTCTCAGAATAAACAAAACAAACACAACAGAACCATATAAAGGCTATTGGTGTGAGCACATTTAAACAAAAGGATTTAACATATGGCCTACTTTGTTAATTTGATCCACTACTCCACATAAAAAAAGAAGAAAAACAAACATGCCAATTAGTTACTGACCTGATGCAGACACATACCTGAAGTGGATTGATATTGTCTTAGTGGAACGAGATTCACAGCGGAGCAGTCTCAAATCTGCCTAAATGGCTCTCAATTAGAGCATGCTGCAGCTCCTCTTTCCACCACAGATTTACGTTGCAAAATTGAGGAGCGCTGTTGAGCTCGGGAGGTCTAAGGCACCTGTCTGCTCTGCTTTGTATCATGTATACAGGCCTGCTAAAGCATATATACTGCAATGTATACTGCTTACTTTGGAACTTAAAATAGTCTATAAATCTTAAAAATATGTTGCAGAATGCTGAATACATGATTTAGTATATATTATATTCTCTGCCTGTGTTTCTTGTCATGGTTGGTTACTTATTTGATTTGTCATTTCATTCAGCTGTGTTATCATTTGCACTGTGTACTTAGGTTCCCTCTGTTTCAGTTCAGTTTGCCCGGTCTCATCAATGTAACGTCTTTGAGTTACCTGTGTTACCTTTGTGCATTTGCATACAGTGGTTGTGACAAAAGACTGGACCCAGAAGTCATTGACACCGAGACTGGTTTTTGTGTGCTTTTTTTTTTTTCATGTACTGTGGGCAATTCCTTGACCTAACCCATCCTTCCACCCTTCCGAGATGACTGCTTCTGCTCATTTTTGATTGCTGGATTGCTGAACAATGCTACAAGGCCTATTTGCCAGGAAGTCATTGAGGGTGCTTTGCTGAATTTGTGGCATGTGTGCTAGTCCCATGTGGATAAATGCTCACCATTGGGCCTGATGACGACAACATCAGCCCCACACTCAACCCAGTGCCCAGCCAGAAACCATCAGAGTGCGAGGAGCATCAGCGGCAGCCCACTTCAGAAAACCTAACTTTGCTCAAATGTATGAGCCAGTGTCAACAGGAGTGATGAAGCAGAACATGGCCTCAGAGCTGGAATTACATGGGAGTTTATGTGGTTTACGAGGGAATGGAATGAGCCCAGACTCCTGCCTCTGAGATTACGGCCCGATCCCAATTCTATTTTATACCTCTTCCCCTTCCCCTTCCCCAGAAAATATAATAAAGGATTGGGACACCACTACCATGACGTCACACGTCATCATTCGTCATCTAGCTCTTACAATACACTCATATACACACATATACTGGTGTGCTGGTGTGCATTAGAGCCTTTAATTATCGTTCTGTATTAATGAGCTGCTTACTGACACACACACACATATCGGAAATCGCGCAGCTCACACATCCAGGACATTATATTTTCCAGCGACTAGAGGATACAATCGCTGTTTTTAAGTAAACTCACTCTAAAAAGATAATGAACAGACGCGAATACACGCAACTTCCATTTCTCTCTCTCTCTCTCTCTCCAATAGGCAATATTTGAGAAAATGGTTTAGCGATTTCTAATTATTGGGGGGATTAGTCCCCATCAATGTCCCCATAATTACTATACCATTACTATACCATTGCTCCTCTTCAGTCTCTTCTCTAGCCCTCAACCACTCCTGCAACCCAGTTTTCGCTGGCTCCCATTAGCCCCTTATCTCTTCCTCAGCCTCCTCTCAGTGGCACGGTAACACTTTGATCCTCCTGTGAGCCAGCTCCTCCTGGGCATGGGGATCCATTGGCTCTGTCTCCAGCCTTAGATTTCATCACTTCACCCACCCTGACCTCTCCTCCTCAGCTTCTTCTTTCCTTGACTCCAGCAGTGACCACTGGCTTTCAGCTCAGACCACCAGCTTCACCTGGGTCAGACATCACCATGTGCACTGCTCTCTGGCCATCCACCCCATGGTTCGATTTAGCTCCACTTCAGACCTCCAGTACCCTACTTCCATCTCAAAGGGTCCTTGGTGTGGCCCTGTTGCAGCTTCCAGAACATTTAATGTTATTCTGTTCCTTAAAATGTCTGTCTGTGCAGAGAGTAGGACACCATTCTAGTTGTGACCTGGTTCACCATCCGGCAATTTAAGTTCAAAGCCTCACCACCACCTGCAGCACCCTGGACTGTTTGTTCCATCCCTCTTCTGGAATCCTGTCCTCCTCCTCAGTCTAGACTTTGTTTTGTTTTGTATTTTGTGTTTGTCACCATTTTTACCTATTTGATGTCATTTCATTCAGCTGTGTTGTCACTAGGCACCTCGTTTGCACTCTTTACTTGAGTTCTCTCTGTTTCAGTTCAGTTGGTCCAGTCTCTTCAGTGTTCCGTTTAAGTCTCCTTATCTTTGAGTTACCTGTTTGATCTATTGAAGACTCTTGAAATCTGAATCTGAGTCTGAATCTTCATGTCTTCATGTGTTCATATGTTCATGTGTATACAGTGGTTGTGACAGCAACAAAGTAATATATTTATATATATATATAAAAAAATTTTTTTTTTTTTTTTTTTTTTTTTTACTAACACAGGCAGAGAGAGTTTTCTTTATTTTCATGACTATGAAAATTGTAGATTCACACTGAAGGCATCAAAACTATGAATTAACACATTTGGAATTATATATGGAATTATATACATAACAAAAAAGTGTGAAACAACTGAAAATATGTCATATTCTAGGTTCTTCAAAGTAGCCACCTTTTGCTTTGATTACTGCTTTGCACACTCTTGGCATTCTCTTGATGAGCTTCAAGAGGTAGTCACCTGAAATGGTCTTCCCACAGTCTTGAAGGAGTTCCCCGACAGATGCTTAGCACTTGTTGGCCCTTTTGCCTTTACTCTGCGGTCCAGCTCACCCCTAAACCATCTCGATTGGGTTTAGGTCCGGTGACTGTGGAGGCCAGGTCATCTGGCGCAGCACCCCATCACTCTCCTTCTTGGTCAAATAGCCCTTGATGCCTCCGGTGTGACTCTACAATTTTCATAGTCATGAAAATAAAGAAAACTCTTTGAATGAGAAGGTGTGTCCAAACTTTTGGTCTATACTGTATATATATATATATAGTGGCTATGATTTTGAAAAAGTTTATATTTTAATATTAGCAGATTTGGCTGCACTTACTTCCATTTTAGATACTTAAATTACATATTATTTATTTATTAAGAAGGTGAGAAGACAGTTTAAACATGTTTATAAAAAAAAAATAACCTCACTAGCAAACTAGCTTGCTTTAGTGTTGGTGATACTGAAGCCAGACTGCCCTTCTTAAATGTTTGTGAACTGTTTTTATTTTGAGTCTGTCTGTTTGGACAGTGCTTTGACATAAGGCCCTGTGGCATTTTAACGGAGGCCTTTAAGACATTTAAGTGAAACATAATGAGACATTTTACTCTGTTTTCAGTTATTATTAATCATAATGTATGCATTACTATCAGTCGTGCGACCTATCCCCTGCTGTCCACATAAGATGTTTGCCTGATTCTATCAGTGATCTAACATGCTAGCATGTAAAAAAAATAATAATAATAGTAATCTTAAGAATGATCTCGAAAGGTAGGGCATGGCACTAGCTATGACAAGGTCATTGATTCAGCTCCTAGCAAATGAAGGAATTTATTCAAAGACATGCACCTTGAAAGCAATTAAAAGTTGCTTTGGATAAACATATCTGCCAAATAAATAAATGTAATGTAAATGAAGAACAGAACAAATCAGTAATAACAGGCACAGTTTGTTATCATAAGCAGTCATCTAATCACAATAAAAGAGGAGTATGAAAAACATTCACCGAAAAATTTACTTAAATGTCTTTGAAGGAATGTGTACTATCAGTCAAATGTTTCATGCAGCAAGAGGATTAAAGTGAATTTACAAATGAATGAAGACATCTATACCCCATTTAAACTGCACTACACTACTTCTTTAAAACAAATCTATGAAGTAGCTTTATATTAACATTAGGCTAATTTAAAGCAAATAATTTCAAAACTTATTTTTTCTTAAAATTTTATGTCTTTCTTTCAGAATTATATATAATGTATTTTTAAAAGGTATGTTATGAATTAAGAACAACATTTGTAAATGGTTTGTTGTAGTCTTGCACTAATGTTGAAATTAAACTGCATATGCTGTTGTCACAAAATGGTTTTAGCGATTGGATCTAAATGCAGCGATATAGTTTTATTTACATAAACTGGAAACAGGAACTGAAAAGAACAACTGGGTTACAAGTTATTCACATTTGCATGTAGTTAATCAAATACTTAATTCAGTTTCTAGCTGAGCTTACTTAAAATGGCTTTGATGCCATCGTTGATCGGGGATAAAAATTTTGTGAAGGAAAATCATATATCATATATGTCATACTGTATATAGATATATAGATCTACAGTCGTATAGATCTGTCAAACTGTATGGGGCCCCACTACGGTTCATTGTCACATGCATCACTGGTTATGATAAGTTTATAAATATTGGTCAGCAGGTGTTGTGTACAAAGGAAAAAAGAGAAATACTCTTTACCAGACAAATTACTGTACATGGAAAATGGAGCAGGACCAGCAGGAATAAGGACACTGTTTTATTTTTATGTATTAGTTTTTAAATAAATTGCTAAAATAATGTTATTTAAATAAATTGCTAAAATAATGTTATTTACTGTGTTAATTTATATTTAATGCTTATTTCAAGAAATTGATTAAAGTGGAGCAGACATATATCTAGTCAAACAGATTGAAAGAAGAGAGCTTTTTTAAATTGAAAACACAGTGCTTTTTGTAGGACACCCTAGAGTTCCAGATTCAAAAGAGCAAAATCGATTCTGTGTAAAATCGATTGCCAGTAATTACAACAAGATCCATGCTAATTAGAAAAATATAGAACTGGAATGAATCAAAATTGCCAACACTGTTGCCCTCCATGTCACATAAATTAACACATTTAAAAAGTATGTGAACCCTTCCACTTAACCTGGATTATATGAAATGTTTATATAAAATGTGCCAACATTATAAAATAATTTTATCATTATATCATTCAAAGATATACCTCTTTTAAACCTCTTTTATTTGTGTTGTGTGCATCATCATTGTGTTGTGTGAATCGAGAATTGTGAGATTAATAAAACAGAGAAGAGCCATCACTTTATCCTGTAGTCTGACCCTGGTGCTGTTCCCACATAGATGTCAATGTTCAGTACCACACATTAGAACCTAATAGTGTACTGATTACAGTTCTTTGTTATGTAAAGAATATGGTGAGGTAACAGATTTTTAGAGACATGCAGAAGAATATGTATTAATAATCGATTATCAAGAAATGTATATGTAAAACATTCCATCACTCCTATACCTTCTGTAGATCTATTCTTTATAGGACTATTCACAAGACTCCCTTCTACTTCAAGCCTCTACCATACCTTGTTCAAAGTCATGCATCAATCCTAACACAGAAATATTACTATTACATACTGTATATATATATTACATATTACTGCACTGACATTATTTCTTCATATTTCATAGATTTATAACTAGAATGGGTAAATGACTGGAAAGCACAATAAACAAAAATAATTGTGATAATCACCTAGCTCTGAAAACAGTATTTTGGTTTTCAAATGTTATCCTTAAACCTTCTTTTCAGTGCAGACCTATAGATTCCAGTCAATGAGATGAGACTGGAGCTTTGTCAGAACCTGTGTCCTGTAAGAACACTCAAAATATACAAAAAATACTACAAATATTTGAATATGGGAATGCTGTTCACAAGAACATTTTTATGATGGGGGCAAGAAGCTCAGGTGAATCTACAGGGTTCAAATACTTTTCCAGCAACTTGTTTTTGTTGATGTTGTTGTTGCTGTTGTTGTTGTTGTTGTTGTTGTTGTTGTTTTGGGTGTAGGCCAGCTACATCCAATAACAGATCCAGTCACTTCATGTCAAATGTTATTAGCTCTTGTGTAATTATTTTTTGTTGTTGTTGTTGTTGTTTTTGTTTTTCAGTTTTGTGTTTCACAATTCTATCAGACAAGGTAGAGGCAGGAAATTTGTTAAAAATATAACAGCTGCATTCAGACTAAATTCTTCTCCCTCTTAATATTTGCAGGTAGCCACAGCCTGTGAATCTACAGCTACTACAATGACTACAACTACTACAACTAACTGCAATCAGGTAAGATCAATCAGGTAAGAATCAAACAAACTGCCCAGAAGTGTTGTGATTGTTTTTAGTGGGGAAAAAATCACAAACTTTTTAGCAAAAACACAACTTTGATTATTACAGTGTTGTTATGTTGTTATGTGTTGTTATTCGCATTAGTTGTAAAATTATTACATTTTTTAATTTATTTAAAAAATAAAGAAATAAAAATATTATTGTGCCCTTTGAGTTATAGCAAGGAAAAATTATTAAATTTGTTATGTGTTCACCAAATGCACTATAGTAACATAAATATGTGACAATAATCATTACAGACCACACCTAAAAAGTAAATTTTTATTAATTTATATTTATTAGATGTATGTGTGTACAGAAAATTACAGAGGTTAAATTAGATTATGTGTGTGTTTTCTGTCTTTCCTCCATAACAAGGGATCCACAAAGTCTCCCAATATGGACTCCAAACGAAGGCCATCCAGGTACATGTATGTATGCTAATATACACTGACATCACATCCTGGAGATCTTTAGAGAAATAACTTAAAAAATATTAAAAAATAAATAAAATAAAATAAAAACTATAAATAATGTTTTCAGTGCATTAAATATTATTGAATGGTGGCTAGTAGAATTTATTTGTGGTCGTATAATTTGGATATTTGTCTTTTGTCTCAATGGGATTTCATAACATTAATCAGTAAAAAGTAGAGTTTCTTTGTGGCTAAACTTCAGATAATTCCACATGTGTTTGCCATGTGTGCTTAATAAGCTATGTCTGATACTGTATCAACTCCAATATGGCCTGCACAACTTTAGTTACAACCAGAAAAATAATGTGCCATGGTGGAAATGATCAGATTAATTGTAAATTCCTATGTCTGAATATCAGTAAGAAAAAACAGGCCGAATAAGATAAAAAAAAATATCTCAATCTTCTTTTATTTAGTGTCTATCATTTGTTATTTCTGTTCCATCTAAGGACCCTTAGTCTGATGCAAAAAATGGAGGAAAATAATGAAGTGGACCTGGTCTACATCACAGAGCGCATCATTGCTCTGTCCTTCCCTGGTGGAACAGAGGAGCATAAATACAGTGTAAATCTGAGGGAGGTGACCAGCATGCTCCGTTCTAAACACCAGCAGCACTATCTAGTAAGGATCCTCCAAAATTAAGAGCAACTGACAGTCCCTGTCAGTTGCTCAATTCTACTAGATTCGTTATGGCAAGCTAGAATTTCTTTGTATGACTAACTGGTCATTATGTGATGTAGTGTGACGTGTCATGATGTGACTTGACGTAATGAAAACACTTTCTGTAAGGATGTTACATGATTTACAGAATCTCTATCTGTAAAAATGATTCTACTTGGCTAACTTATACTTAGCTACTTATTTGGGGGTGGTGTTAGCGCAGTGGATAAGACGCATGCCTGTGGTGTGGGATACCCGGGTTCGAATCCACTGTGAACCGCCAGTGTGTCCCTGAGCAAGACACTTAACCCCTAGTTGCTCCAGAGGCGTGCGACCTCTGACATATATAGCAATTGTAAGTCGCTTTGGATAAAAGCGTCAGATAAATGAAATGAAAAAAAAAAAAAAAAAAGTCTTAAACTTGAAAATAAACTGAACAAGAGACTCACTAGAAGCAAGTTACAATAAATAAACCAGACAAAAGTAAAGTAAAAACTTTCAGATTTAAATACAAGGGAAATATAATTTAATCAATCAGCCAAAAGACACCTGAGCTTTGTAAAAGCATCAATAAATTACTTTCAATATACCATGAATTACTCCTAAAGATCCTCCTTCTTTCCGCAGCAATAGTAATGATGTGTAAAATATCATTTTTGTAATATATGTCTATTTTTCATAACAACTTTTACAGCAACTGTGTGAAAACAGACCTGGAAAGAGACAGGAGGATTTGGGGTGTGGGGGAGGGTGTGGGCATCAATAATCGCATATTGTAAATTAATTTGGGACAGCAGACCACAAATGCACAGTAAATGTTGTCGCTTTTCATTTACTTACAGTGGATCAGGAGAAAATAAAGCAGCGGGCTGAAAAGAGCTATTCTATAGATATTGTTGTTATATCATGTCACATTGAAATACCAAACATAACATTATTCTCCTAACTTATGAAAATCGAAATTTATTGAAAATTCAGTCAAAATGACAAATAAGTTCCCCAAACAGTTATTTACTTCTAAGGTAATGATAGCACTATATGATCCTTTTTCTGAAGAAGAGAATGTACAGTATACAGGTTTGGAATTAGTATAAGTAAAGAGGATGTTCTTTAACATGCGCAATCAATGTTTAAAGCTGATTTTCGATTAAAATTTTTCCAATTTTAGCTGCTTAATCTCAGTGAACGGAGGCATGACATCAACAAGCAGAACCCGAGGGTGAGTTTTTGATTATCTATCCATCTACAGTTTTATGTGAAAGTTTGGGAACCCCTTGCAGAATCTGTGAAAATGTGAATTATTTTAACAAAATAAGAGAGATCATACAAAATACATGTTATATTTTTTTTTTATTTAGTATTGTCCTGAGTAAGATATTTTGCATAAAAGATGTTTACATATAGTCCACAAGACAAAACAATAGCTGAATTTATTAAAATAACCCTCTTCAAAGGTTTGGGAACCCCTGGTTCTTAATACTGTGTGTGGTTACCTGGATGATCTATGACATTTTTTTTTTTTTTTTTTTTTGTGATGGTTGTTCATGAGTCCCTTGTTTGTTCTGAACAGTTCAGAGAAAAAAGCTTTGACTGTATGATTTTGAGATCCATCTTTTCACACTGAGGGCAATCGAGGGACTCAAACACAACTATTAAAAAAGGTTCAAACATTCACTGATGCTCCAGAAGGAAACACGATGCATGAAAATCCATGGAGGTGAAAACTTTTGAACAGGATGAAGATGTCAAAATTTTTCTTATTTTGTTTAAATATATATTTAATTAAGTACAATTTATCTTGATCTTCAAATTCAAAAAGTTTTCACCCCCCGGCTTTTCATACATTGTGTTTCCTTCTGGGGCATCAGTGAATCTTTGATCATCTATCCACCAGGTAACAGATCTATCTATCTATCTATCTATCTATCTATCTATCTATCTATCTATCTATCTATCTATCTATCTATCGGTCGATATAACAGTTCCTGTCAGATAGTGGTCTTAAAGTTTATTTAGGCATGTGTGCATTCATGACAGGTGCTGGATTTTGGTTGGCCCGATCATCATGCTCCTGCTCTAGACAAAATTTGCAGTATCTGTAAAGCCATGGACACCTGGCTTAATGCAGACCTTCACAATGTGGTGGTACTGCACAACAAGGTAATCATATCACATCTGGCCTTGGGCACCCAATCTCCACCTCCTTCGCCTTGCATGACTGACCAGACTGACATGATGTCACTGTAAAAAATCAGTTGCTTCCTTAAAGTTGAATCAAATTGGCCTTTAAATTTACAGTATATTTAACTGATTTAAAATAGTTGAATCTCGTGTAACTTAAGTGTCTTATCATCTCAGTCATGAGAGAATTTTTTTCTAGACACCTGCTTTCAAGTTAGGTGTAATGACCAGAGATTATATAAATAATATATTTTATCTTAACCTGCATGTATGGCGCATGTGATTGGCTCAAAATATCCCGTGGTCCAAAGATCCAAGACAACATATTTTAAAAGTTGCAGTTTATGCCACACAAGCAACCTCCACTGAGATATTTTGAAATACTAGGTTGGAAAATGAATGGTGTCCGAATCAAAGGAATAGTTCACCAAAATGAAAAATCTTGCATCATCAAATCTCACCCTCAATCTGTATGCCTTTCTGTCTTCTGCAGAACACAAAAGAAGATATTTTGAGGTCAAAACAAACAAAAGTGGACCCAATTCACAGAATAAGGGGGAAAAAAAGATGCATGCATTTCAAAACTAGCCAGCATTGAGAAATAGGACATGTTAAACAAATGACTGAACTGAATCCCAAAATGACAGTAACTGCTTTGTTTTTACTTTGCATGTTCTTCTTGATAATTTGGTAATTTGGCAACATTTCTTGTAGGGAAATTGGGGGAGAACTGGTGTTGTGGTGGGTGCCTATATGCATTACAGTAACTTGTCTACCAGGTAGGATATGTCTATTTGAAACATTGTGATGTATTTCGGGTACAGTAGAGAGGATAATGTATTTGTGTAGAGTGTTTATGTTTTGCATTAATATTTTCAGTCCTGACCAGGCATTGGACAGGTTTGCCATGAAGCGATTTTATGAAGATAAAGCCATGCCCATGGGTCAGCCTTCCCAGAGGAGGTCAGCAATGCACCACACATTTTGACTCTGTAAAATATCCATGCAGACTTCAAATACTGATCCTGGAATCAGTGTTACTTGCAAAACCACACTTTTTTTGTTTTGTATTTTGTGAGAAATAGGTAACTTTACATTAGATATCTGTGGATTTTCTTGCTGCAAAGTTTGAACTAACTCAATGGGTTTGTAGTTCGGGGTTGAACCACCAGGTGCTTCCTAAGAACATGTGCTAAAACTGGAATTGCAGTAAAACATAAAAATATATGCCTGATAATTAGAGTTAAAACTTATGATGTTAAGTGTCAACCAGTATGAATAATGATTAATAATACATTCTCTAAAACACTTTCATTCTATAAAATCTAAGTGACAAGGGATTTTTAACGCCAATTTCATATAATCATCATATATGCATATTTTCTTTTAATGGCTCCAAAATACAATTAAGCATTAAAATGATGGTAATCACAGAAAAGGGCAAAAAAAATAAATAAAAATAAAACATAAAAATATTAAAAATTGTCGTTGCATTTTCATATGTTTTTCCCCTTTCATAATACTGTATGTATGTATGTATAGATATGTGCATTACTTCGCTGGACTCCTTTCTGGCCATATAAAAATCAACAACAAGCCCCTGTTCCTTCACCATGTCACCATGCATGGCATCCCTAATTTTGAGTCTAAAGGAGGTGGGCTGCTACACATTCAATTTATCAGTAAAATTTTATGTTTATGTATATTATTCTATGCTGAGTACAAACAACTATAAAATCCTTGGTGTGCTGTACTATATCTAACCTTGACAGGTTGCCGACCCTTCCTCAAAATTTATCAAGCAATGCAGCCTGTGTACACATCTGGAATTTAGTAAGTAAATTGCTTCCTAGTGTGCATGCTGAATAATTTTAATACATAAAGTGTAATTGTGATCTCATTATCATAATCATAGACATTGTATGTAAAGTCTGGCTGTAGCAATCTGTGCGTAACTTTAACATACATTTTCATTCTGTTCTGTGTGATCGGTAGTGCCACATTCAACTTGCCTTGAATGATGTTTATCTACCCAGTATACTGTGAACCACTGTAAAATTATTTCCACTGTACATTTATTTGCCTGATACATTTTTTTTATATTATTGAAAAGTTGTTAGGTTTAGGGTAGGTATGTACGGAAGTTCTAAACGGCCATGCATTATAATTTTTTTCCTTTTTGTTTTTCTCGTTATAACGACTTAATTTTCTCGTTATCTCGACATAACGAAAGTCGTTTTCTCATTATAATGACTTAATTTTCTCGTTATCTCGACATAACGAAAGTTTGTTTTCTCGTTATAACGACATGACAGTTTTACTGTTGCTATAGTAACTAACTCAACTTTGACAGGCATCTGATGGGCAACCATGCAGGCGCTCTTGCTGTAGCCTATATTTCAGCAAATTTTGCTTCGCCTAGGTAATAACGTCTACAAAACTGTACATACAGTAAATAAAGGCTGATCAATCACTGTTTGTTTTTTCCAGAGACAGTACACCAAACGTTTTGTTTTTGTAATTAACATGTTTAAATGGCAACACCGCGAACACAGACGGAGTGCCTTCAGAAGGATGCAGAACTATTCTAAGATCTTGAGCTACTTGGATTAAACTCACTTTTAATTTTCCATTTATTTGAAATAATAAAATTATATATAATTTGTAATTTTTAGTAGTCATTATTTGCTGTGGCAGATATCATGTCCGTTACAAGCTTCTGTTTGAAAAGATCGGTGCAGTGTGTGTGTGCAGAAAAAAACGATTACAACATTATAGAACAAAACTGAATTAAATTAGCCTATGCATTTTATATATACATCACATTTCTCATCAATATGGTTAACAATAAAGATTAATAATAAGGAAAAGAAGCACATCACAAATAGCCTACATCATTAAATCCCGTCCTACTGTAGATAAACAGAACATCTCTGCTTATTAACTCCCTAATCATGTGCTTAAAAGTAGCACAAATAAAGATATAGGTGCAAACAGAATACAGTAACGTCAACCTTGGTTTTGACAAGCAGTTATTTTATGACCCAGTACGCGTTGGTGAAACTCATGCATCTAGCAAGAACTTAAAACACAAAATAATCATGTTGATTAAAGCATTTAACATTTATGAATTAATTAAATGTCAGTAATGAACAAGACTGCACAAATTATAGCGATCACGAGGAAGGTACGCGTACAGTAAAGTGAACAGTGTACAACACCCCATCAGTTATATTTAGGTCTATAGTGCCACCTGCTGGTGCAGTTTTATAACTTATTAGAGAAAATTAAGTTGTTATAACGAGAAAACGACTTTCGTTATGTCGAGATAACGAGAAAATTAAGTCGTTATAACGAGAAAACGACTTTCGTTATGTCGAGATAACGAGAAAATTAAGTCGTTATAACGAGAAAACAAAAAGGAAAAACATTATAAAGCATGGCCGCTTAGAACTTCTGTAGGGTATATGGTTAAGGTCTCAATAATAAAAATGTATAAATGTATTTAAATATATATGAATTCTTATAATACCAAGCTGTAAGTCTGCATGCTGTTTATTGTATTGCACCTGTGTGTGTGTGTGTGTGTGTGTGTGTGTGTGTGTGTGTGTGTGTGTGTGTGTGTGTGTGTGTGTGTGTGTGTGTGTGTGTGTGTGTGTGTGTGTTTGTCTACCCTCTTATAATTTTCTCATCTCACCCTTACGTCAAACACTTCTCCTTCAATCTCTTTTTCATTCTGTGCTTTTATGCCATTAATATCCTGTGTAACACCAGACATTCTACTGCTGCTAGTGAAATAGTTAAATTTTCATGCTCTTGTTCAGTAGAGGATAATATTTTAATAAGCTAGTCGTCCATTTAGGCATAGTCTGTATAATTCCATCGAGACAGCTTGAAGTATGCCTGTAATAATCCCATCCATCATTTCTCCTTTCCCCTCTCCCATTTTTCTTTACAGTAACGTTCAAGGCGACAGCCATACGAGCATCTGTATCACCATTGAGCCTGGCCTGCTATTAAAAGGAGATATACTGGTAGGAAGTACAATATTGACACATTGCAATGGTAACAATATTGACACAGTACAATGGTACAAAGATATTGGCACTGAAATTATTATAGATGAGCAAAAATTCATTTAAGTGTATTTTCCAAATTATCATCTTACCCCATATTTTTGTTGTTCCGCCTTTTTTTCCATGTCCTCCATCCTAAAGCTGAAATGTTATCACAAGCGTTATCAAAACCCCAGTAGGGATGTGATCTTCAGAGTGCAGTTCCACACATGTGCAGTACACAATTTAGCTCTGGTCTTCACCAAAAATGACCTTGATGAGACATTTAAAGGTTAGTCTGTTCTCTTTTGCTGATTTATGTTCATTTTTAATTATGGATGAGACAGCATGCAGACTAATCACAAATATGTGATTTAGCAGATGAAAGGTTTCCTGAATATGGAAAGGTGGAGTTTATCTTTTCTTTTGGTCCAGAGAAAATTAATGGTAAGCTTCTATTACCAAAACTGTAAATTATACATATCTTTTAATCATCTAGAAGAGATATGATCTTGATAGAAGAGTTATGCATGCTTCAAGTCCTCAACTCTGAAGTTCATTTTTATCCCTCTAAGGGTTGGATCATCTACAGAACGGACCTAGTGTCTCTGTTGACTACAACACCCAGGATCCCCTGATCCGATGGGACTCTTATGAAAATTTCAACAGGAGATGTGAAGATGTTAAAGATGGTAAGAAGCATTATTCTTGGTGTTTTCTTGCTGACATCTTTGTCTGCTGAATCTTGATGATTCAAAGATTTTTTTGTTGTTGTTGTTTTTGTTGTTACAACTGAATTTGGGGCAGGAAGAAGGCCAAACTATTTTTTGTAGCTTCAAGGTGAGAAAATGGTGTATCAGGCCTTTAAGACACTTTTCCTTTGGTTTAATTTGTTTAACCCATGTGGTCTGCCATAAAGAGCCCTTCTCATGCCTCCTGCCAATCAGAGTTTAAAATAGCATCTGAAGAAATAGAAGGCGTCAGTGGCCCTGCTGGCAGCCCCAGGGAGGGGTGGAAAACTGACACTCCTCTCTTCAGTGTCCTCTTCTGGGAGGAAGGGCTGGTGGGTAAGGCCAGGAGATGTGGGTACCCCAAATCATGGCAATGTGGAAGATTGGTGTGGTCTTGACATTAGCAGGACATTGAAAAATGGCACAGAGTCCTAAGGAGATTCACAGTTTCCAATGAAGTCCAATGAAAATGAATCAGTAATGGAGCTCGTAATAAAAAAATAAATAAATAATGGCAGTGCACTGTATAGATAATATTCAGATCTTTTGTAACTTGCTTAGGTCTGCAAAAGATGAAAATGTACGATAACCATGCAGCCACTCTGTCAGAAGTTTTGCCCAGGGATCTGGATACACTTTAGTGCCAAAAGTATGTGAACACAACTTTAATTAACTGCTTTGGTTACTGCAGTATTTTTCTTCTATTTCTTCTATTTTTTCTAATAAATTATAAAAATAAATTAATTATATATTTTTTTTTATTATTAATGAATATTACTCTTACAACACATCATCCCATCAAATACATTATTATGAAAACAGAATAAAGCTCAGCTGAGACAGTTAAGTGTGCTTCAATTTGTTGGCACACACCATTGGACTTTTGTGTGTATTCACAAGATCCTTATGGAACATTTCTTCTCACCAACTTTAATATATACCATAAAAACATACATCAGGTACCACATTACAAACATCAATAGTAATAATTATTATGGAGGAGCATGATCCTCCCAATCACAGCACATAATATATATACAGGTATAGAAGGCTGCTTACCTCACTCCAATGATCATTTTTCCAGCATTACCCTCCACCACCTTCGTTTGTCCAGGGGGTGCATAGAGCTTAGTTCAAGTTTGGCAAGCCAAATAAGTTTAACTTTATCTCTCTAAAATGTTAGAAATGGCCATGTCATGTAACATGACATTTGGATCTATGGCAAAATCAAACCAAAAAGCAAAACAAATTGGAATGTTATCAGACCCTAAACAGAACATAAGATTGATGAGGTATGAACAGAAAAATTGAGACACAAAGCAGAACAGATCTTTTCAAATACAGACTCTGATCATGGTCCAGCCTTAGAAAAGGGCTGACACAGACAAGCATGGTTTTAAAAGAAAAGAAAGAGTCTGTGAGACTGCTGAGGTTAAGGTACACTCTCTACTTCATGGTTCAAATCTCAAACCTCTTTCTACACATTTCCATTTGTATGTTTCCAATTAAAGTATGCGTGTTGTCTGTGTGTACGTGTATGTATTTCTATGACAGAGACAGAGGTGTGCTCTGGGACAGAATAGCCACCAGGGGTTGTTTACAGCTCAGGCTCCCATATTTGGCTGCTGCACAGCTTCATGGCATTTTTGGAATGACAGAGAGGGAAGTGTGTGTAACAGAGAGAGAGAGGTGACTCTGACACTTGGTCAGAGTGATTCACAAAAGAGAGCAACTCTGATTAATGAACTAGACACAATGATCTCACGTCAAAGATACAGAGACTGGCAAAGTCTCTGGTGAGTAGTGCTTTATACACTTGCTGGAACTGAATTTGATTTTCCATTGGGCTTGACAATAGGTAAGTGTTACAGTGGAAGTTGCTTCATTAAAATTATTCTACTCATTCTTAATGCATGTACTGTATCTGTGTGTGTTCAATCACAAGGTGTGATTTTTATGAGATAGAGTGATCTATGATAGAGTGATTTTGAGAGATAGTTTTGTCAGGTTTTTCGGCAAAGGGTCAGTATTTGTAGATCTAGAAGTGAGTTCTGATCTAAACAGTTCTGGATAAAATTACCATGAATAATTTCTGAATCTCATATGAAAATGTTTTACAATTTGGAAATTCCGTAAATTCAGCTCTGCATCTCTTTGTTAAATCTGTTCTTGAATCTGAGACTAAATTCTATATCATCTACAAACAGCTTCTACATGTGTTCCAATTGTGATCAGTTACTCTAGATTAAATATTCAATGATATTCCTACTAACTTTTATTAAAACATTAAAACAAGACAATGATTTACAATACTGTACTTTTTTACTGTACAGCACAGTCCTTTTTTTTTTGAGGAAGATATTTTATATGTTCTTTGTGATTCTAAAAGTACTTTATCTAGTGTGGTTACAGTTATAAGCCTTTGTATAATGGGTATTGTCATACCTGTAGGTACATTAGTACTGTGTCAATATATTTTGTGATACTTTTTAAGGATATTTACGTTTGTTATATTTAAAAAAAAATATATATATATATAATCTGCACTTTTTTAGGGATGTGTTTTTTCTATATGCCTCTTCTATTACTTTTAAAGCTATGCAAGTATGTTTTTACAGTTCATTATCACTGCCATTTTAACTTTTATGAAGTCAAAAATCTTTGACTTTGGAAGCATTTAAAGCAAAGAAATTATGAGACGTAAATAAACATAAACAAAGAAAAATATCAATAATAAATATTTAAAGGTATCATATGATGCGATTTAAATTTTTCCTTTCTCTTTTGAGTGTTACAAGCTCTTGTGTATAAAGAAAGTGAGTAAAGTTGCAAAGACTAAAGTCTCAAAACCAAAGAGATATTCTTTATAAAAGTTACTCTGCCACACCCTGCTAAAATGGCTCGTTCTAACACGCTCCCACATCTCTAAGTCACTATGTGGGAGGATTTGCATAACGCCGCCAGATGTTAACGCAAAGAAAAAGTCATACCTTTTATTCTCGACATCAACTTTGCACTGTGGATTGCCGAATCGGCTTTCACCGTGGGCGAAGCGGAGTCCAGCCCAAGGTCATCACATGTGGCTGCCACAAGCCCACTGGATGCTCCTTCGTAGAATCCGCTGGCTGCACTGTTCTCAAGCCCGCCCACCTCTGCTCACTCAATTTCCTCATTTCATCAGGTTTTATGTTTATATCTCGTCGCTCTGGCCGGACAGGGCATCACAATATGTTAAAGATCGTAACTGTGACGAGTGGGGCGGGGCCGAGGGACGTGGGAATGCGCGAGGCAGGTGGAGTGATTCAGAAAAACAGGAGCGACGACAGTGAAGGACGAGAGAAAACCCAGGCCTGGTCCTCTCTCATCCTTCACTGTTGTCGCTCCTGTTTTATATCCTTCCATCTCCTCCGTGGGACTCAAGACCGGTGGGTCGAACAGGTGTCGTTCATTTCCCAATCACTCCACCGGCCTCGCTCGTTCCCACGTCCCTCGGCCCCGCCTCACTCGTCACAGTGACATTTCTGTCACATGCTTGAGGTATTCAGCTAATCACAATGCACTGGATAGCTGACCAATCAGAGCACACCTCGCTTTTCAGACCGATGAGCCTTGTAAAAATCTATGCGTTTCAGAAGGCGGGGCATAGAGGAGATACAATAATGTACAGTATGTGGAAAATAATGTTTTTTTAACCTTAAACCACATAAACACATTTCATTACACCAAATACACAACATAATGTTATTTTTGGAAGCATCATATGACCCCTTTTAGATGTTATTATAAATCATTATTTCTTTGCCACTTAACCAATGTAAGTAAATGTCCTTTGCAAAGTGCTTCTTGCTTCCACTGAAGGGGTTCTTTAATCATGGGGTGCTGGACCCAGCAGAAAATATGACTGGCCCCTTTAGAGTCCCAATCAATAAAATTATTGGTAATAGTAAGCAAAATCAGATAGTCTCTGGCTAAACACTACAAAATTGTAACACAATAAACAAGCCAATGACAATTTGATCTGAATTCATTTAATCTTAAATCCTATCATAACCAGATTTCATTTAAACTAAACATCTTTGCAACAAGTAATTGCAAAGAATTTGAGTAGTGCCCTGTGTCCGTGTGTGTGTGTGTGTGTGTGTTTGTGTGTGTGTGTGTGTGTGTGTGTGTGTGTGTGTGCGTGTGCGTGTGCGTGTGCGTTGCGTGTGCGTGTGTGTTTGTGTTTGTGTGTGTGTGATGATAGGATGTTATGCTGAATATAAATGAGCTGTGCAGTCTTACTGAGCAGCAGCTAGATCGCTATGTGACTTCATGTTGAATATAAACAGTCCATCCCCACCTCAACTGTTTTAACTCTTACAGTTACTTGTCTTTTGGGCTTTCTGATGTACAGTAGTTGCCATTTCTTTCAGCTTACCATTGGCCTATTTCATTTCTGTAAATTGTCATAATATACTCACCCCCCATGTCTGTCTGTCTGTCTGTCTGTCAGTTAGCCATTCTATATTTCTGCCTAGCTGTCTACATGTCTGCTTCCCACCTCGTAATCTTTTTTCAACCTCTCCCTGCTGCCATAATGTCTGTCTCCTCTCATTCCATTATATATTTTTTTTTACTCTTTGTCCTTCGGTTATTTATTAGTATGTCCTTATCTTTCACTCTCTATTTATAAAGTTGACAAGCACAACATGATTATGGTATGTTCAACTGCAATGGCCCTCTGCCTCTTCTCTCTTGACCAACACTTTGGCATTATTTACCCATGATATCATTCTCTTGGTCCTAACCTTATGCCATGGTTGTTGCTAGACAGACATAGTAGAACTTGGCAATCATCATGGCAGGTAGGTTTGTGCATATTTTCTGAACCCCAACCAACAATCATTCATTAGTTACACAATACTACTTAGGTTTAAGTTACATATTTCAACTTGTGTATTTCCAGTTTATAGCACACGCTTCTTTACCAAGGCAATGTGCCAATTACCAGGGATGGGAGATGAGAATACACAACACATTAATGTTTGGGAAATTGTGGAATCTTATAAATGTTATAGTTGCTGGCTCATTTGCCTTGGCTCAAAACTGCAATCTTGGCTCAAGTCTATTAGCTCATTAGACCTTCACAATCAATGATTTCTAATTAATATAAGCAAATTATTAAAGAAAAATAATAAATACATTACATTTGAATTAAATATACAATTAATTATTGTAATATGTAGTTGAAGAAAGAAGTAGTTGGTCCAATTGCAGCCAGTTTTATTAAAGAAAAACTCAGGAGCATACTAAAACAGACTCTAGGAGAAAAAGAAAGAATTCATTAGCAGAAATATTGACTACAGCATCACAGTATATAGTATTTCACAGGAAAACATGGGAATGGTTTAAAAATGAAAGTGACGTGACATTCAGCCAAGTATGGTGACCCATACACACAGAGCAGTGAACACACACACACACTGTGAGCACACACCCGGAGCAGTGGGCAGCCATTTATGCTGCAGCGCCCGGGGAGCAGTTGGGGGTTCGATGCCTTGCTCAAGGGCACCTAAGTCGTGGTATTGAAGGTGGAGAGAGAACTGTACATGCACTCCCCCCACCCACAATTCCTGCCGGCCCGGGACTCGAACTCACAACCTTTCGATTGGGAGTCCGACTCTCTAACCATTAGGCCACGACTTCCCACATAAACTGACAAATGTCAACTGAAACAGAGTGTAGAATAAAATTATTAACCAATGGAAATAATAAATAACAGGAAGAGTGAAAAGAGATACAAAGGACAATAACACGAATCAAGAAGGCTTAAAAATGTCAACATAAGAATCTCTTCAACACAAAAGAACAAAAGACATATGACACTTACTACAGCTGCTACTGCTGCTATTACTACTTATAATAAAAAATGAAAAAGAAGGAAAAACCGGAAAAACAGTGATAATTATATTACATGATCTGACGGACCTGTGTTTACTGTGCAGGTAGTTGAAGGTGTATAGTAGTGAAAGTTTTCATTTATAAGTTGGACCTACATATGAGCAGTGTTGGGGAGTAACTAGTTACATGTAACGGCGTTACGTAATTTAATTACAAAATTAATGTAACTGTAATTAGTTACAGTTACTAAGAAAAAATGAGTAATTAAATTACAGTTACTTATGAAATTTTTAACGATTACAAAGGGGATTACATTTGAATATTTACACACATCCACATACAGATTTAACTGATTTCTTTCCCAAATTTCACTGACTATTTTGAGACATACCGCCCTAATAATTTCCGGGATGCGGAAATACAGTCTGGTTCGTAGAATCCAGTCATAAAAATGCGGACGGAATATGCCACATTTTGGATGACTAAATCAAAAGTAGGTCAGTACACTTGAATCAAAACATGACATGGACTAGTGTCTGTGAATATTAAGCCCCAAAAATGCAATATATGACTCCTGGCAGCCGATTTTGCCAGCTATTTTAATATCATTATTGTATAATTGCCTGCCGAATGTACTAAAGCGATCATTTGCGAATCCGCCGTTTGATAATTAAATCTCTAATAAATCAGGAAGTGTTAGTCATGACTCGCGCGCTCTCCGCACCTCCGCCAAACGGTTTGGATCAGACTCAGAGTAATCAATGCGAGAGAGAGAGAGAGAGAGAGAGAGAGAGAGAGAGAGAGAGAGAGAGAGAGAGAGAGAGAGAGAGAGAGAGAGAGAGAGAGAGAGAGAGAGAGAGAGAGTGGACTTTGGAAGCGCACAGCTGGAGCAGAGAAGCAGAACTATACTGTTCAGGGTTTCAGGCAGGGGCGTAGCCAGAATTTTATTTTTGGGGGGTCCCATCTTAAAATGAGGGGGCAACTCATTATACACACACACACGTTATATATATATATATATATATATATATATATATATATATTCGATATAAACATACATATATATACACTATATCTCTTAACACCTATAAATAAAAACAGCTTAACACCTGTTCACATTTAAATCAGCATATTTACTTCACCATTTCAGCAGAACAGTCATAACAGCCCACAACATAGCTCTGTGATTATTACCTTTTACATGAGTCTAACCTTACGTCGTAGAATCTACGAGGGCTATTATTAAATGATGTCATCATACTCAGTCCAGAAAATCCACCAATTTACATTTGAAAAACAGAAGAATATATACAGCATAAGCAAATATATATACCGCATAAAATCACAGCATTTTTACTTCCCTGTTTCAGCAGCATAAACTTTAGCTAAACGGCTATAAACCATGGGATTAAGTTACCTTTTACATGACAAGGCGGATCTACGGGGGCGATTATTATTGAACTATAATCAAGCCATGTGAACTCATGTACCATTTTGGGGAAAAGCAACGATTCTTTCCGGCAAACTCAATGTAAGTAAATGCGGTCATCACTGGCTGTGAATGCGGTTCATCAATTGCAAATCATTGGGAATTATGCTGATCTGTGTCGTGGAAGTCTCACCGCTACACTCCTGTGATGAAATAGGCGTTTCTGTGTCCTGAGAAGACTCAGGTGCCACTTCCCTCGCTGTCGCAGAACTTTTTTGAAAAAGCGTAATATATTTTGCGTGACAGCTGCCATTGTCGCCGAATATTAATGAACTCTAATGAATTAATTAACGAATATTAATGAAGCGAAGATGACGGCGTCAGTTACGCACAACACGTGACATAGGCTAATCAAATCAAGTTTGAAAACAGCCGCATTTTACCGTGCAGCATTTTGATTGGTCAATCTATCAATCAGACTGACAAATCAACATTTTCTTATTTTACTTATTTTATTTTAAGCAATCGGAAATCTGAGGGGGCCGGACATGTAAATGAGGGGGCCAAGGCCCACCCAGGCCCCCTCGTGGCTACGCCACTGGTTTCAGGTCAGTTTCATCTGTAAAGATGCTTTTTTTTCTTTGTTTTTTTATTTAATTAATAAAGCAGCAGCACGTTGCTCATCAGTCATCACTCAAAATACTATATAAAGGACATCATTATTATCAGTTGTAATGTTACAGTAGTAATTTAGCTGAAAAACAATCAGATTTTTTTTATAGGTTTAGGGGGAGCTACGGACAGACAACAACACAACCCTTACGAAAATTAACGTTTTAATATATTAATATAAATCCAGAGAAAATAGTTACTATTGTTTAACTGTGGTAACCAAAAATTTAAAATGATTTTACAAATTGAGTTATTTAAAAATAAATACAAATCCATTTGCAAAAAACAAAACAAAAAAAAAGGTTATTGTATATAGGCTAAAAAAAGCATGGTCAATTTTTGTAAGGAAAACATGACTCGTGTACAGTATTAGGATTTTTCTATAAAGATATTGTAGTATTGTAGAGTATTGTATTGTAAAGTATAGTTTTGTTCAATCTTGAGTATTAAAGTCATGAGAGAGATGGATAACAGGGCAAAATAAAGAGACTGAAGAGAAAAATGGAAGTGAAGGTGCAGTTCAGGAGAGAACTTTTAATTATTTAGCATGTCCCCAAATTAAAGATTTAAACCTTTTTTATGTCAGGTCCATACAAAAAATAGTTTTGTCCGTGAATTTGTTTGTATGAGTTTGAATTTTCCAGTCTGAATTTTTTTCCCAGTCCGCCCCTCCTGTAAATTAATGGCAAAGACATGGCTTCATTTACTACACATAGGCCTACTGAAGCTCGCAGCGTTTTCAACCTCTGCTGCCTCAATATAGGAGTACACGAGCACATAAACATAATTTCTAGAACTGCTCTGTGTCACTTCATGTGCATTTTACTTATTTTGAGAAAACTATCATCATATCATATACAAAGAGACAGCAGTTTAAAAAAAACACCAATGTTTCAGGAGTTCAGTACACAGAATACGTCACATGCTTATTAGATAACTGTATTTGTGTTGATGTATATGCTTTTATTCATTATTCTTTAATTTTCACAAATTTAGAAAAGTAATCAAAAAGTACTCAAAAGTAATTAGTTACATTACTTTAATAAAGTAATTGAAAAAGTTACACTACTATTACATTTTAAACAGGGTAACTTGTAATCTGTAACCTATTACATTTCCAAAGTAACCTTCCCAACACTGCATATGAGGTTTAATAGATTACCTAGAAAACAGCTGTGACTGCAACATGTTCTTACTCCCAACTTGTCACATATTGGTGCTTGGTCAGGACCTCTTTGGTGTCACTTGGTTCTCCTTTAGCATCACTTTTTGACATGCAAGGTCCTCTGTTGTGTTGTGTTGTGTTGGTGCACTGGGTGTGTGAGATAAAGATAAAGCTGAGTATCATCAGCATAATTCATGAGATTTTGAATTTGTGGAAGATAGAAGCCAGAGGGAAAAAAGCATGTAAAGAGAGAGCAACAGAGGCCCTAAAATGGATCCCTAGGGAGCACCACATGTGTTGGTCACATATGATGAGAATCTATACTAGCCAGAGAGTGAGAGACATGAAACTAAATCATTCCAGTTGTTAGGATGGATTTAAAAGACTATAAATCAACATAGAACTGCCAGCTATACAGCATACTTTATTAGTTAGACAGCAAAGGACATCAATGATAACTGCCTGCATGACACTACACTGTTAAAAATGTATTGTATTTTTATAGGAAACTCCTGGCAACTAATTGCCGTGAATTTACACCAAGTAATATTCAAGAAATATACTGTTGATTTAATACAATAAAATTCTGTGTTTATACAGCAGTGTTGTAACGTATGACAGACACAGGATGTAAACGCAAGGCGTATTTATTGACAAACAGCAAAAAGGTCAGGTAATGAGCAAGATCACAGGAGACACAGGCGGGCGGACACAAGGCTGATGGACAGATGACACAGGGACTTTGGTGGACAACAGGTGGTGGTGCTCGGTCCAGTGATGATCCCTTGAATCCCGGTGAGTGAGTAATCCTCGTGAAGAAGCTGTAATCCAATGTTGAGTGACGATCCAGGAACGAACGATGAAGACAGGAAGACTAGGCAGGAACAAAGGACACAGGAACAGCACGGGAGCACACCGGGGAGAAACAACGATCTGACAACATGAAACACCAGTTACTGAACTTATATAGGAACAAACAATTGAAACCAGCTGGCGCTGCTGATCATCGCTGATCAGTGACCACGCCCACACACACACATACACACAACAGCACGCTAGACGAAAGAGAGAGAGTGAATTCATGAACCGTGACAGTACCCCCTCCCCAAAGAACGCCTCCTGGCGTTCCCTGGCGGACTTACCTGATGATTGTAATCATCGATCAGAGAGTGATCCAGAATGTCTCTAGCGGGAACCCAACTTCTCTCCTCCGGACCGTAACCCTCCCAGTCCACCAGTTACTGAAATCCGCATCCCCTCCTTCTCGAGTCCAAAATACGACTAACCAAATAAGTAGGTTCCCCATCTACGAGACGCGGCGGGGGAGGAACCGGGACAGGCGGATTAATAGGTGCCCAAAACACGGGTTTGATTTTGGATACATGGAAGGCGGGGTGAATTCTCCTGTACGTAGGAGGAAGTTTGAGGCGGACTGTCACCGGACTAATGATCTTGGTGACAGGAAACGGGCCAATAAATTTTGGGGCAAGCTTATTAGAGACGGAGCGGAAAGGAATATTCTTAGTAGATGAGAATACACGGGTTTGATTTTGGATACATGGAAGGCGGGGTGAATTCTCCTGTACGTAGGAGGAAGTTTGAGGCGGACTGTCACCGGACTAATGATCTTGGTGACAGGAAACGGGCCAATAAATTTTGGGGCAAGCTTATTAGAGACGGAGCGGAGAGGAATATTCTTAGTAGAAAGCCACACTTTTTGACCGACGACGTATACGGGAGGCTTTGACCGGTGGCAGTCGGCCTTGGCCTTGGTGCGTGCCCCCACTTGGAGGAGAGTCTCACGGGCTCTAGTCCAAGTGTGGTGACACCTCTGGACGAAGGCGTGAGCGGAGGGGACAGCGACTTCGGATTCCGTACTGGCAAAAACTGGTGGCTGGTAACCTAAACTACACTCAAACGGAGTAAGGCCCGTAGCTGACACTGGTAACGCGTTATGGGCGTACTCCACCATAGAAAGTTGTTGGCTCCAAGAGGAAGGATTCTTGGAAACCAAACATCGCAACACTATCTCCAGATCTTGGTTGGCTCTCTCTGATTGACCATTGCTTTGGGGATGAAACCCCGAAGAGAGACTAACCGTTGCCCCCAATAATCTACAAAACCCTTGCCAAAATTTGGACACAAATTGGGGACCCCTGTCGGAGACCACGTCCATCGGGAGGCCATGTAAACGAAAGACGTGATCTATGACAGCAACCGCTGTCTCCTTGGCTGAAGGTAATTTGGGCAAGGCGATAAAATGAACCGCCTTCGAGAACCGGTCCACGACCATCAAAACGACAGTCTTCGTGGACAGTCAAATAACCGGTTCGGTGGGCAATCGGGCGGAGGCGTTACCCCTTCTAAGGCCTTCATGACCCTCGATTCGACCTCCCATCTGAGAGTGGAGACCACTAATGTCTCGGGTAAAATACACTCGGGAGTAGACGGGCGTTCGGAATGGTCAAAAATACGAGATAAAGAATCGGGTTTGATGTTTTTGGAACCCGGGCAGTACGAAAGAGAAAAATCAAAACGACCGAAAAAAAGTGCCCACCGAGCCTGCCTAGAGTTGAGTCTTTTAGCAGTTCTAATGTATTCTAGGTTCTTGTGATCGGTCCAAACGATAAAAGGTACCCCAGAACCTTCTAACCAGTGCCGCCATTCCTCCAGTGCTAACTTGACTGCCAACAACTCCCGGTTACCAATGTCATAATTACGTTCGGCAGGTGATAAACGATGAGAAAAAAACACGCAAGGGTGAACCTTATCGTCTGTGGCAGAACGTTGAGAAAGAACTGCTCCTACCACCACCTCTGACGCGTCGACCTCCACCACGAACTGCCGTGATGGATCAGGGGCAACGAGGATGGGAGCCGAAACGAAGCGGCTCTTGAGTTTGGCAAATACAGCTTCCGCTGTATCGGACCACCTGAACGTCATTCTGGGGGAGGTCAAGGCGGTCAGAGGAGCGACTAGTTGGCTGAAGTTACGAATAAAACATCGATAAAAATTGGTGAATCCCAGAAACCTCTGTAGGGCCTTACGGGAATCTGGACTTGGCCAATCTATCACAGCCTTAATCTTGTCAGGATCCATACGCACTCCCTCAGACGAGATGATGTACCCTAAAAAGGGGACAGACTGTCCATGAAATACGCATTTCTCCGCCTTGACAAAAAGCCCATTTTCTAGCAACCTCTGAAGCACTCGTCTGACGTGCTGAACGTGTTCCTGGAGAGAAGAGGAAAAGATCAATATGTCATCCAGGGAAACATATATGAATTGATCAACCATATCTCTCAACACGTCATTGACGAGTGCTTGGAAGACCGCGGGCGAGTTGGAGAGCCCGAAGGGCATAACCAAGTATTCAAAGTGCCCTCTGGGGGTATTAAATGCGGTCTTCCATTCATCTCCCTTCCTTATGCGAACCAAATGATAAGCGTTACGTAAATCCAGTTTTGTAAAGATAGATGCTCCCTGCAATCGTTCGAAAGCTGAAGACATCAATGGCAAAGGATAAGTATTCTTTACCGTGATGTTGTTCAACCCTCGATAATCAATGCACGGTCGCAGAGACCCATCCTTCTTCCCCACAAAAAAAAAACCCACCCCCGCTGGAGATGAGGAAGGTCTAATGAATTTGGATGCTAGAGAATCAGAAATATATTTCTCCATAGCCTCCCTCTCTGGAACAGAAAGTGAATATAACTTGCCCTTGGGCGGAGACCCGCCTGGTACTAAGTCTATAGCACAGTCATAGGGATGATGTGGAGGAAGAGAAGCAGCACGAGACTTACTGAACACTTCTCTCAGGTCCTGGTACTCTTCGGGCATGTTAGACAAATTCACCACCTCCTCCTGGAAAACAGACACAGGTACAGACGAACACGCAGACACCAGACATGACTCATGACACTTATTACTCCACATAGAAATGGTATTGTGCCCCCAATCGACTCTGGGATTGTGTTGTGTGAACCAAGGATGACCAAGTACGATGGGTACCAGAGGTGAGTTTATGAGGAGGAATGTTATTGTCTCAGTGTGGTTGCCAGACGTGATGAGAGTGATGGGTTCAGAGGCATGTGTAATGTTGGAGAGCTGTTGTCCATTGAGAGCATTGACAGCGATTTTGTATGTGAGAGGGGTGGTAGAAATGTGGAGATGGTGAGCCAGTTCAATATCCATAAAATTACCTTCTGCCCCTAAATCCAATAAAGCATGGGTGTCGTGAGTGTTGGTTGCCCACCTTAGTCTTACCGGAAAGAGAGTAGATGATGATGGTGAGGATGAGGTCTTCCCGGTGGAGATCCCGCCCAATAGTAGCCTCATAGTCACTACCGGGCTTGGTCTTTTAACGGGCATGAGTGGATGAAGTGGCCTGGCCTTCCGCAGTAAAGGCACAGTCCGTGGGATCTCCGCCGTTCCTTCTCCTCCCGGGAAAGCCGAGCTCTACCCACCTGCATGGGTTCCGGATCGTAAGAGGGGCTGATCATATCCAGGAATTCAGAGCGTCGGGTCTCCATGCCGCGAACTGGATGATCTTGTTGGAAACGGCCCATTCTGTTCAGCCGAGCATCTACTCGAAGTGCTAATTCGATAAGTCCATTGAGACTAGTAGGAAGGTCCAGCATGTAAATCTCCCTCTGAATACGGTCAGCCAACCCATGCAGGAATCTGTCCCACTGCGCCTCCTCGTTCCATCAGCACTCTGCAGCCAGGGTGCGGAACTGGATGGAATATTCCGACACCGAACCGTGACCTTCCGACACCGAACCACGAAGATCGGCGAGTAGTCTGGCCGCCTCCCTACCGGCCACCGCCCGATCGAAAACCCTCCTCATCTCCTCGGAGAGTGCCTGGAACAAGGCGCAGCATGTGTCTTGATTCTCCCACACCGCCGTTCCCCAGAGAGCCGCCCGGCCGGAGAGTAGCGTCAGCACAAACGCCACCTTGGATCGCTCTTGGTTGAACGTCTGAGGCTGTAATGCAAAGTGCATAGAACATCGGGTCAGAAAAGCTCTGCAAAACTCTGGTTCACCTGAATATCCTTCGGGTGTCGGTAGTCTCGGTTCGCGCCGCGGCTGCGGCTCTGGAAGAGAGGGTGGAGTCGGCGGTGTGGGTGGCGCAGTGGAGACTCGTAGCTGTTGTATCTGCTGGGTGAGCTCGGACACCTGCGTCACAAGCACTTTGACCGCCCTCCCTGTGAGGGAGATGTTCTCCTCCTGGGTGTCCATTCTAGCGATACTTCGAGCCGCAAACTCATCCCACGTGGAAGCGCCTGCTACATCCATAACGGTCAGATCGTTCTGTAACGTATGACAGACACAGGATGTAAACGCAAGGTGTATTTATTGACAAACAGCACAAAGGTCAGGTGATGAGCAAGATCACAGGAGACACAGGCGGGCGGACACAAGGCTGTCCAGTGACGATCCCTTGAATCCCAGTGAGTGAGTAATCCTCGTGAAGAAGCTGTAATCCAGTGTTGAGTGATGATCCAGGAACGAACAACGAAGACAGGAAAACTAGGCAGGAACAAAGGACACAGGAACAGCACGGGAGCACACCGGGGAGAAACAACGATCTGACAACATGAAACACCAGTTACTGAACTTATATAGGAACAAACAATTGAAACCAGCTGGCGCTGCTGATCATCGCTGATCAGTGACCACGCCCATACACACAACAGCACGCTAAACGAAAGAGAGAGAGTGAATTCATGAACCGTGACAAGTGTTGCTGTGATTACAGTAATAATATGATAATATAGTAATAATAAAATGTTGTATTTTGTATTGTTGTCATACAATCCTCAACAGAGGTGACAATCCCGAAAAACAAAATTGCAGCAACGCATGCTGGGAGCCATGAACATGTTTTGTATGCTGGCATGAAACATGTCACCATTGTTGTGTTTCATATGCCAAATGTTGATGTCTGTGAGTGTATAAATAACCTAAAACATGTTTTAAACAAAAAGTTAGCAAAGACAATATTTATACACTGTTTAACATCAGTGTACGAACCACAACAGTGTTTCAAATTATTTATTTTTATATCAGTTGGGTCACTTAAACCATTTTAGTGCAGTCAGTAGGTTGCTATTAAAACAGACTTGTTGATCTGCTTTATATATGTAGAAATGTTTTCTGAAAACAACTGCAACTGCTGCAGAAAAAAGAATTGCAGCAAAAGTTGAGCGTCAAGAGCACAACTGAAGCAAACCCTGATCTCTATGATGGTGATCTCAAAAAAACATTTTCAAGAAGACATCAACATCTTAACCTCTGTGAATTCTCAATAAGAACTTCTGTAGATGCATGACAGAAATAAAATCATTCTGGTTAGTATTACTATAAGTGAAGCTGGTAATGCTGTTTGTGGAGTTGTGGCTGAAGAAAGTTGTAGTTTCTGTTCTTATTTCTTTCTTTCTTGCTTGTTCAAAGCAGGTGTTTGAATGACTGAGAGAATGTTGCAGGAACATTTTAATAACCTTAAAATAACATTTTACTAATATGGAAACTGGACTTGTTTGAAAGAATATGTAAGTACCAGTTTTAATGCTATCCCACAATGCTTTGTGGTGTCTGTAAAACAATGCTTCTACAGTGTAGTTACAATAATATTACAGGACTGTCCATCAATTTCCCATCATGCATTTGCATTTACAATAAAAACCATAAATACAGTGTATTGTTGTAAAATGTACTGTAAAATTACATCAATTGCTAACAGTGTAGTCAATTTAAGACAGACTTTAAATATATTCAAATCTATATAATTTAATCATTATCCTAACAGATTTAACATTTGCTTGAACACTGGAAAATGTATTGAATCCATTTATTCAATAAACACATAATGGTTACACTTTATTTTACAATACATGTACTTACATTCTACTTACAGTGTACTTTCCTAAGTACTGGTAGTATAAATCCCCTTAACTGTCACCCCGTCCCGAATACGGGACACCTAGGTTTACCTTACTATATTACAATCAAATCTAATCTAATCTTGACAAACTATATATCATTGGAAAGGTATATCACAAAAAAGGTACCAATGTTTTTTGATAAACATTATGTAGGAAAAGATTTCCTCGTTGCCTTTTTCTCTATCACATTTTAGAAATCATCAGAAATGATATATTGACTGAAAACTTAAAATCTCAAAATTCATCCTTTGAAACCCATTTTAAAATCAGACATTGCATTACCATGTAAATGGTACATCAATATCATGTTACAAAATGTTTTCAGTCATGAATTATACAAATTTAGGTTTGTATCATGCACATTCAAGTCTATCTTCAAAAACGTTAGTGACAGTTAAGGGGATTTATATAAGGTAACTACATGGGTTAAGGTTAGGTTTAGGGTTGGTACCTAGTTAAGTGCTAAGTTTAAGTTTACTGCAGTTTCAGCAAAGTATGCAATCTTGCTACTGCCAGTACTGTACATACACAGACACACCACTGGGTGCATGTAAGACATTCTGCTGCTGCACAAATAGCGTACATGAAATTATCCATAACAGATCTATAGTGGTGGAGCTGCGGGAGGTTGAGGATTTTGTGCTGCAAGACTTAGTTAAACTATTAAAATGTTGAGCTGCATTGCTGCAGACTGAACAGAGATCAATCTGCTTTTGAATAATGCAGTGAATAATGTGATAGCAGCAGATTGTGTAGAGTGCTTATTAGCCTGCACAATCTAGAGTTTCATGACAGAAATACACATTCATTGTAATGCCATGAGTATAAGCTCCACATGACTCTTGTCTCTCTCAAAGATTTTTCTCTCAAAATAAACATCTTTTGAAGATATTTCGTAAGAAACACATTTCTGTTGCATTTAAACACTATGGTTTGTGAAAAGTTCTATACAAATTAAAATGGCTCAAAGAAAGAAATGTAACATGGCTATAATAGAATATGACCCACCCACAAGAAAAAGGGGAGCAAAATGTTATTTGTGGTTTTCAGCAGAACAGAGTTTTAAGTTCAGTTGGTGGTTTCAGTCAATGGAAAATTGAATATATATTATGCATTTAGCAGACTTTTATCCAAATCGACTTACAGTACATTCAGGCTAACAGTTTTTACACACATATATATATATATATAAGCTATGGTACAACTTCAGATAAGGTACTGAACAGAGGATGTTTTGTATGTACCATTTTAAGAATACTGCAGAAAAAAGAATGTATTGGTTCAATGACATTTCATAAGGGTGAGCAAATGATAGAATACATTTAATTTTTTGAGTTTCTAATGAAGAAATCTGACAAAGGGATTCTATAATGTTAATGAGACCATTTTTATAACCTCTTTTTCAGATATTGTTCATTCTCAAGGTCCAGTGGACGGCAGCCTTTACATACGGGTTCAGAAGAAAGAATCTCTTGAGGGAATTGTGTCAGCCAATGGTGCTTATTCATCTGACCGTGCTCCTCCTGTAGTTGAACACGCACTTCCTCTTCCAGTAGCCAATCATCCTCTACCAGCTGCAGACCATGCTCTTTCTGTCAGCAGTGACTCAGGAAACTCTACTGCTTCTGTTAAGACAGAACGCACAGATGATGCTCAACAGTCTTTGTCGTCCTCAGGGCCTGTGAGCCAAGCTCCCCCTGAGACTGCAGTTAGCCCTTGTGAGAATCGAGAGTTGGAACAGCTTCTGAGTGGGTCAGAGGGACCACCACTTCTCCCTCATCAGAATTTCCTCTCTTTTGCCAACACAAGCACAGGGGTTGGTGTACGGCACCTTGTGCCTGCCCAGGTCCACGTTAACGGACAAGCTGGTGCTGAGCGTGAAAGTGACATCATTGACGACGAGCTCCCAGAAAGTCAGATAGGAGATAACAGTGCAGGCAGTCTTGGCACACTCTCCTCCTTTGAGGGTCAAGATACACCAGCTGACAGCAAACCAGTCACTGAGTCCACTGTAGTTGAAATAGTTGAGAGACAGCGAGGGAATTTCCTTAAAAAGGATATGCCTGTTCACCAACTTCGAGGGTCATCATCAGCACATGGACTGATAGAGTACAGTGGGCAGAATGAAGGAATATATCGCTCACAGTCATATGGTGGTCTAATGCTGGATGGAGGACCTCAGTACTTGCCACAAGCTCCTGAACGTAACATCAGCAGCCGAGAGGCAGTGCAGCGAGGGCTCAGTGCTTGGCATCAATATGGCCTTGTTGATGATCCCTTCTTTGGCTCGAATGGTGCCCTGCCACGCTTCCCAACTCATGTAGGTGGTCCGCAGCAAGATGTAGAACAGTCTATAGATGCCCTAAACATGCTCATGCTTGACTTGGAGCCTTCACATACACCATTTCCCAAATCTCAGAGTGCTCCCCCAGGAGAGAACATCTCAGCTTTCCATCCACCATTTGCTCAGACACTAGCTAGACCGTCTTACCAGGCTGACCAGGCCATCTATAGTGTCACTGGTGGGCCACCTCTCTCATCCTCTGCCAGTTTTGGCCAGTCCTCACAAAGATCATCACCTGCTTACCCCATGACTCCACTTTCTGAGCACCATCAGAGGGGTTATCAGTCCCCTCAGGCCCTTTCACCTATGTATCAGCAAGATCCCTATAGTATCCGTGGAGGTTCAGTTACAACACCATCACCAACTTTACCCCTCCCATCACCAATCAAGCCCCAGTATGTCTACCCAGGAAGCAACGAGGTGTCTTACTCTCCAGACCTTCAGGGCGCTTTCGTAGGGCCTCAGAAAAGCTACAGCACATCATCATCCCCACTGCCCCCTGTTACCATTGCAAAAGAACCTGAGCCAAAGTCTGAGGATGAGATGCTGAACCTTGAGGGACTTGTGGCCCACCGTGTGGCAGGTGAGAAAGAAGGAACAAGTACATGGTTTTTGCTGCTTGCGTAAGATGACTGAAACTTGAAAAAAGTGTCCACTAAAGTCTATAAATAATCTATAGTTTATGTGTTGCTTTTTGGTTTTTGCTTCTGTATTTTATAGTAAACTATAAAAATTAACAAAGTTTGCAGAAGCTGGCATCCATTTATTATGGTTTATTATTAAAGTATGAAGTGACAACTTGATGGATAATCAGGATATGACTCTACCCAGCCTCATTTTGACATCATTAGAGCATGCAGTTTACTTTAGCCTGCTCCTGGCTTAATTTAACAGTCTCATACAGAGTGTGGTGGCATCTAATATTAAGCCATATTTGACAAAGAAAGACAATACACCCAGCCCTGGTAAGTAAATGGAGCCATAGTAATGTCAACAAGTTCGGTCATCTCTTGATTTAGTCCTGTAGGAGATAGACCAAACATAAACATTGGAAAAAATTCCCTGCAAGTATGTCCCACTGCATGGATAAACAATGAAGGCATGTTCTAATAATGAACTATTAAGTTGACCTACACACTAAAGACTGATGAAAGAAGATTATAGATGTATCCTAATTTCTCATGTAGACATAGAGTATTCTTGGCAGATACTCAAAATTTTTATGTCAACACTGTCCTCTGTGTAGGAGTGAATAGCTGCATAGATGAAAATTATCCAGTGGCCAGAATAGACCTTACAACTCTGTGCTTCAGCTACCATGCATTTATCTGGCTTTAACAGCAGACTATTGCTATTACAGGAAAATACATAGGAGCACCACCCTATGGCAGTGAATGGAATTGCTTTAACAGGATTTCTGTTAAACATATTCTACTGAAAATGTTGTGTCTCTAGTGCTTCTTAGTACCCCAAGTAGACAACTGTATAATTATTGTTACTTGATTTTTTTACTCAGATACCGTATATAAGTCACATGCAATTACCCAAAAATATTCTAGAAAACAGTACAGTTTGTAATGTAGCACTGTATTTTAAAGAATTACATTGAAACCCAGAAATTAAGATTCAGGTTAATCCTTTCTTCATTCTTCTTGTTTTTCCCCCTTCTGTCTTTCTCTGCTGTGGTATATGGATCATCCCTCACACCACTGATTTCCAACATGCACCTTCATACTCCTCCTCTTCTTCTGCTTCAACCCACTCCATTATTCCTCCACCCAGAGTACAACGCCCGCATCCGGGGCATCTCCAATAGCATGCCCTTCCGGTCTGAACATCATCGTTCCTATTCCTTCTCTGGTTTGTCCCCTCTCATGATCCTCCATTTCTCCCTCTGTCCTCCACTCCCTTCTGTTCTCTTTCTACATCTGTCGTCTTACTTACATTCTGCCTGGTTCTATTTTTGTTTGTGTGTTTGTTTTCTAGAATTATTAAAAGGTCAATAGCTGAATGTATGCAGGAAAATATAATAAAGCTTTAAAACATTTTGTCATAATTACTATTAGGAGTCAGAGTCATTATTATTGGGATCCCAGCACAAGATTATCACATTTTGGGGTATAACTTCTAACCATCACAGATTATAACTTCTAACCATGTCACAAATTATTTCTGTTTTATGTTTTATAGCTCTGTAATCTTTAGGTCAAACTGAACACAAATGTTATATAATTTCATGACCGTCTAGAAGTCTTCCACCATATTGTATTTTGGCAAAACTTTTGATACTTATTTTTCTGGGCCTTTTGCACTGAACTGAATTAAAATGGTCAATATCAATAATAATCAAATATATATTGCTTTTAATTACATGACTATAACTTTTAAATGCAACCAGCTATTATCATAAATGTACACATACTCTATGTAAGGACTGAATCTGGGGAGGTTTCAGTCAAAAAAAATAGCCACTAGAGGCCAATGAATGATGAAGGGCATGATCTATTTTAATAAAACCGCTATAATTCTTGGAATAATCCTTAATCTAATGACGCTAATGCCACTGATATTTGAAGAGTTAAAATTGCCGAAAAGTTAAAGTTGTACCCTTCTGACACATGATGATCTGCATTTGCTTGAAGAACACTTTTCCATGTTCTTTAGGATCACATTCACGTACAGTAACCCCAGATGAAGCCATGCCAACTATGCGCCGACGAACCACAAGTGAAAGCCAGTACCTCAGCAGCCAAAATGACAGTGCAGCCCACAGAGTGTGCTCTCCATTGAAACCTGTATCTCCAGACTTTGCCAACACAATTGCAATGAACCAAGGTGGACAACCTAAAGAGGTATAAAATAATGGATGAATTCTGGAGATATACTGTATGCTTCACTTTATCATTTCATTTGACATTGTAATGTTTAAAAAAAGGTTATTGTATATTGTTATTAAGTGTTTTTACTTCTCTTAGTTGTACATTATACTTTAATATTTTGACATCCTGTATGTTTCCCTTACAGAAAACAGTGCATAGCTACAGAGAGGCCTTTGAGGAGATGGAATCAGCTCCTTTTAGTCCTACCCACAGTAGTGGTGGTGAAACACATTTCCTGACCTCTACCTTTCCTATATTGTCCACAACCTTAGTACAGACAAAGCTAGTGATTCAAGATAAATCTCCAAAAAGACATATACTGTATCCCTTATGACTTATATTGACTTATAATTTCCATTTTTAGCACTTTTGTAGTTCACTTCTATGCATAACTGGTGTTTTTCTTTTGGCTTCTGAGCACATAAAACTAACAATGAAAGTATTTTTGTTTAATTAGGCCGGTCTGGTCAGTTCGCTCTTCCAGCCACGGGAAGGAAGGCACAGAATCCTACAGAAGCTCTAGTACAACAAAGCAGTTCAGGTGAGTACTTGTAAAACCAGTGTGGTGCACTGTCCACTTGTGTATATTTTCCAGTTTTGTCATCATTTAATAAATAGACTGCATGGTTTTTTACATGGCCAATAGTGTTCAGAAATTCCCCCCGCCCCACCCCTTTCATCCATCTACAGTGCTAATTTCTGTCACTGTACTCCTGCTGTGCATTCCCAACACATTCACACTGTTATTATCCTCTTCCCGATTTTAAAAAACTGTCATTGCTCCTCTTTCTCTTTTTATGCCTGCTGCTGTCAGATTCTGATTCTTGTGATGATATGGAAGGTAAGAGTATTTTTCAAATGACAGTGGAAACCCTTACACTGACATGCTTATTATCTCGAAGAATGCTACACTTTCCTTCCTTCACTCCTGTTAACTCCTGCAAACCCTCTTGTTTATGTGGGTTTTATTGAATTTGAATTTAAGTATTATAGTGTCAACAATATTTTGCCAAAAGTCTCTGCTCTATGACCCTAGAAGTTTTCATATTTTAAATTCAATTATAAATCATGGTGGCTAAACCTGCTTTTGAAGATCTACGTTACTGCAGAGCTTATGGTGCATTAAAGTCATGTCGGATAGATCGTATTTACAACTTGAACATACATGAATGCCACCAAAAAGTGGAAAACTCAGAAGTTTATTTAAGCCCAGAGTTTCTGAGTTGGGGGGTTGTCATGAGCATCTGTACTGACAGTAAATTTGTTGAAATTAATGAAAAATTGGGGTAAAACTCTGCAGGACGTTAGTTCTCCAGGACCGGGGTTAGATAGCCCTTATGTAGACCAGTTTCAGGACAGCACTAGCAAGTGTTGAAAAAAAAAACCTTAATCATAATAATCAGCTCCTTCTGACACTGGTGTTCTTGGCCTTAAGTCATGACCCTGCTGATTTATATATTTAGTTCATCACGTGGAATAAAATACCCATCTTTCTGAGGTTAACCATATTGCCTGACCTCAGTTTTAGATTTTGTTGAAAACATACAGTTTTGAACTCATCCTAGATCTTTCATCACATCATCCCCAAATTTGTATCATATCATGAAATAGCAGTGGTGGTCAAAAGGCTTTCACAGGGTTTTTGTTTGTTTGTGTGTGTGTGTGTGTGTGTGTGTGTGTGTGTGTGTGTGTGTGTGTGTGTGTGTGTGTGTGTGTGTGTGTGTGTGTGTGTGTGTGTGTGTGAGTGTGTGTGTGTGTGTGTGTGTGTGTTTTCCTTTATTTATTTATTTATTATTTATTGTAGAGCAACATGGTTTTGTGGCAACAGGAGTCAGAGGAGGGGGATTGATTTCTCCTTTGCAACATCAATCTTCTCCTGCTTTTGAAAGACCAGTTCCTCCTGCCCACTCTTTCAACCCACCTCAACCTGTCAACAATGCTATTTCTGATAGGTAACAGTTGTCTGACCACTGGCCCTCTTTTTCAAATTCAAAATATATGTATGTGTCCTCATCTGTTTGGGTGAAATGTATCTGGTTACTTTAATATACTCATGCTTTCTCCATTTTATGTTGCTCTTTCTAACAGTTTTGGAAGGCAGCCTGCCCTTGCATCATTTCCATTTGAGCCCGTCCGGGCTCCTCTTTTCCAAGACACCTTTACTTACCTTAACCCAGATGAAGCTACTGTTCACATCGTGGGTGTTCATCATGTTCCAGGAAGCCCCAACACACTCCACCGTACAGTAGCCACCAATACACCTCCAAGCCCTGCCCTTCAACGTAGGCTAGGTGGTCCAAGTAGCCCTGCTTTGGGACGACGTCTACCAACAGCCAATGTCGGCAGTGAACCAACCACTCCCAACAGCCCTCTTTTGGGTCGCAGCGGCAAATTCATCCCGCCAAGCCCTGTACTAGACCGCCATTACTCACCTGCTCCAGTTGCCTCTAGCCCAGATCACAAAGCCCCACCTAGGGTTCAGGCCACCCCAGATGAGAGACATGGAGCAGAGTCCAGGCAAAGCACCACTTCTTTGGTTCAGCCTGGACCTGCTACCCATTCATTTCCCCTAGAGCAATCCTGTAGCCTCTCATTGTTCCTGCCCCTGGATGTAACAGCAGGATCCATTGCAGAGAATTCTAAAAGTGTTCCAACAGACAGCATAGAAAGTAGGAAAACGTCCACTCCTACACAAGGACCTGCAATTGCCTCAATATATGGTAACATAAGAACTGCAGATAGAAATCTTGAAAAAAAAGACTAAATGAAAAGATGTGTGTACTCATTTGATCAACAACTTCAGCAAACCATTTGTTCTTTTTCAGCAGATGGACCTCCAGATATAAGAATCAATATCAAATTTGTTCAAGATACATCCAAATTTTGGTACAAACCAGAAATCTCCAGGGAACAAGGTAAGATATTTGATGCAAGTTTTCTCTGAATCTGTGTAAAGTGGAGCCAAACCCGTCTATCATAGGGCAGGCAAAACACTATTTTGAACATTAATGTAGTTGCAGTGTTTTGCCTTTGTAGGGATGTATCGATGACTAGTAATTAATTTACTCTTTTATATGTTTCAGCCATTTGTATTCTTAAAGATCGTGAACCAGGAGCATTTGTCATTCGAGACAGTAACTCTTTCAGAGGAGCATATGGCTTGGCCATGAAAGTAGCCTCTCCCCCTCCTACAATGCAGCAGAACAAGAAAGGTAATTTAACTACATGCATTGTGGTAATCATCACTGAACAGAACTTCATCCTCATTTATCTTTTATTTATCTTTGAAGTTGGTGACATCACAAATGAGTTGGTACGACACTTCTTGATTGAAACCAGTGCCAAGGGCGTGAGACTTAAGGGTTGCCCAAACGAGCCCTACTTTGGTAAAAAAAAATTTTAATGATCATAATTTCCAGTGGTGATGCTTTTATGATTTTCTGTCTACTGTTGTATTGTAATAACTTAAATTGGTACCCTTTGAATAGTAGTCTGCAGTCTTCCATATATTAGCTTGTGTGTTTGTGTGTGTGTGTGCTATAATTTGACCTTTGTGCATGTATGTGTTTAAGGGTGTCTGTCGGCTCTCGTATATCAACACGCAATCACACCTCTGGCTCTTCCATGCAAGCTTATGATCCCTACAAGAGGTGAGAATGCTATTATCACCCAATCCCTGTAGCCCATGTAAATGACCTCTTCTCAATAGGTGCCATTTTTGTTTGTATTCCCCTAATCACTGACTGACCTGTACTAGTCTTAATGTGTGACCTTTTTGTGAACAGATCCAAATGAAGAGGCCTTGGAGCTAGCCACACCAACAAGTTCAACCATGGATTTATTAAAACAGGGAGCAGGTGAGTGCTTCTTTCACTTCCCCTCATTGCTCTTTGTAAATCTCATTTGTCTCATAATTTCTTGTTAATTTTCTTCTACTTTAGGACCTCCTAAACCTACTGAAGATTTTTATGGTAAATATGGCACATTATTCTGTAATATCTCCAGCATTTGTGTCACTATTTGCATGCTAATTTAATAGTAATTACTGGCTATGAAAATCAACTACTCACCATGTGCATCTGAAACCAGTCCTTAAAATAAGGTGATGGCAGCTGACTTGACTCAAATAATAGCTATGACATCCTTTTTTCATGTCATTCTTTGTATGTGGGACTGTTTTGGTGTTGTTTGTGATGCAAACTCTATTTCACACTTATTTTATCTCTTTCTCCCAGCATGTAATGTTTTGTACATAAACTCTGTGGAAATGGAATCACTGACTGGTCCTCAGGCTGTGGCCAAAGCCATTACTGAAACACTTGCTGCCAGATCTCCTCCTACAGCAACCAGTGTCCACTTCAAAGTGTCCACACAGGGCATCACACTCACTGACAATCAGAGGAAGTGAGTGGATTTAATATGATTCTTTTTTAAATATTACATAGACAACTGTTAAAGGGACAATTCACTAAAAATGTTAAATTACCCAATGATTTACTCATCCTCAAACCGACCAACCGGGTTATATTAAAAAATGTCCTGGCTCTTCCAACCTTTATAATGGCAGTGAACTGGCTTTAAGATTTTGAAGCCCGAAAAACATAAATAAATATATAAAAAGTGCTATACATGGCTCCGGGAGGTTAATAAAGGTCATCTGAAGTGAATCAATGCATTTGTGTAAGAAAAATATCCTTATTTAAAACTGTAATCTCTAGCTTCCTTTAACTGTCCTATACACGTTCACGATGAGAGTGGCATTCTGGCAAAAGAGGAAGAACCAGGACATCTCCAATTGTATTCGTCTAAAAGAAGGAAGTCATATTCACCTTTGGCTTTAGGGTGTGTAAATCATGGATTGGGTGAAAAAAAAAATAATCATTTTTGGGTGAACTACCCCTGTCTTGAATCAAGCTTGTGTGATCTTGGAATAACCTAACTTAATTTCCCTTGTAGGATTTTTTTCCGTCGTCATTACCCGATCAACATGATCACTTACTGCAATTTGGACCCACAAGACAGAAAGTAAGTATTTTGTTTAGGTATTTTAGTTTGCTCATCTGCGTGGTCCATGTACTACATTTCATCTTTTCAGAAATATAGTTTTACATTAAAGTGCCCCTATTATGGGTATTAATTAAGTGTTCATATTTTGGTTTTACAGACTGACATGCATGCAAGAGAGTCAAATAATACTTTCATTGTCTTATAATATGCAATTATTTTTACCTTATTTGATCAACGACTCCCAAACGATTAGCTCAAAGATCACTTTTTTCAAGTAAAAGGCTAATCTGCTGTGATTGGTCCAGTTGGTCTCATGTCCATTTCATCTTGCCTGTAATACCTGATAAAACAACAGCGTTACCAGGGAAACCGCTATTTTACCGCTCCAAAAGCGCCACCTAGTGGCAAAGAATGAATTCGCATTTTCATTCAGACAACTGCGAAAAGACCAAGAAGTGGGTGGGCAATATGATGACGTTTTAAGTTGATATCTACATGAAACAGCTTGGGTTTCAATGATTCAGAGTTGACTTTTTCTTTTGAGAGACAGTAACTTACTATACACCGTGCACTTTAAGATTTAAAACTTTGCAGGATTTCTTCATTCACTTAGAGCTGTTACACACTGCATGAAAGGTAATTTCCCAAAAATCCATAATAGGGGCACTGTAAATTCAGTAAGAGTTTGTATCCCATTGTTTTCACAGGTGGAATAAAGCAGAGGGTAGTGTAGCAATGTGAGTATACCACATTAAATCAATGTGAATAATTTTGTTAAATACTCAACAAAAAATGACTAATAAGACTTTACTCTGGTTTATAATACAGACTATTTGGGTTTGTGGCTCGAAAACAAGGAAGCACGACTGACAATGTGACTCATCTGTTTGCTGAGCTGGAACCAGATCAGCCTGCTTCAACCATTGTCCATTTTGTCTCCAAAGTCATGCTGAACACCCAGAAACATTGAGTGATCATCTAGCAACCATCTTGGTTTCTCCATGAATCTGATTTTTTTTCACCAAAGAGGATTTGGTTATACTTAACTCATTTTCCCAGAGTGGATTATTCTTTTTACATACATTATTACTTTATTTTTGTTGAATAACTCTGGTGGTTGGGTTTTTACTCTTTCTTCTTTGTGAAGATTTGAAAATAATGTGTTTTTTTGTTTTTTTTTTGAGTGAAGATCGTGCTGTAAAAAAACGCAGATTAAGAATATGTCAGGGTTAAAGTACTGTAGTAAGTGTAAATGACAGGGATAAAGTTTGTCTCTTTGGCCTTCTTTATCAGGAGGCTGGACTTTACAAAAAAAGAAAATACAAATAAAAAATTGAAATAATATTTAGAGAACATGCCAGTATTGTGATTGAACAACCAAAGGTAGAGTTCAGAAAAAAATAAGGTCTGACGATTATTTTATTTTTATTTTGTAAAAAAGATAAGATCGGACAAGTCAAAAACTCCAAATTCTTCTTTCTGTGTCCTCCTGTGAAAAGTATGAAGAAGCCATTTTGCATGTTTGCTTGCAAGAATCACAAGAGTAAGTCATTTTCTCTGAATTCAGAGAACATTAGTTTGCTCTGCTGTTACTCAGAAAAGCATTTTGCAGAACTTAGCTTTTTGCTTTAAATAACAGACCAAATCTCATAATAAAAAAAAAGTGGTCCAAAAATGGCAGAAAATCACCTTGCCAAACTGATAACCACATAAAGACTTGCTACACTTGTCTGCGGACATGGAAATAGCAACTACACTGCAGTCACTGGAAACTTTATGCTGAGATTCTATATCCATATGGAAAGTAAAGAACACTGGCTCTACCCACAAATGTCCTGGCTGTGGTACTAGATGTTTAGCTTTTTCTGAACTGTGCTCAACATCCCATTCACAGCTTTGCCCCAGTCAGTGACAATTATAAGACAACATTTTGTTGCATACTGTTTGAGTGCATGGGTAGATCCATTTTGTACTTGTCTTTAAGATATATTATGACAAACTATGACATTTAATGAATATTTATTTTTGTTGCAGTATTACTCATGGTTAACTAATATTAAAATATAGTGTTTAGTCTACAGAAGAAGAAAAAACTTGACTTAAAAGTTAAAAGAAATTATTTTAGCTAAAATATCAAAATCAGGTTTTGAGAAGCTCTTGATGTAAAATGTATGTTACAGGTTTTGTCTTCATTTGAATGTGTGTTCACTGTGTCACTGTGTTAGGTGATTTAGAATGAAAAGGCATGAATGTGAAAGAAACTGAAAAAAAAAATATTTTAGATTTAAAAAAAAAGCACCAATTAATATATGTATAGATATTTGCCATGAGTGCTGCCATTATGTGTGTGATTAAAATAGCTCATTGATTGATGTGGATTATTTTATTGGTCAAAGAGAGGTCATTTATTTGCTGTTTTCTGTGGAAATGTAAAAGAGGCAATGTAACAATATGTTTGCCATATGTATATAGAATTTTGTGTAATGCGCGTTCCATTCTGTCAATGACTACTGTAGGTTGTTAAAGTAGATACATTCTCTGTTCACCATTATGAAGTGCTTTATAATCATAGATGGGCAAAAGAGATTGAATATTTAAAAATAATAATAATCTAAAGTAACTGACAGGATGAAAAGTGTTTTATTATAGATTTCTCTATAACAAGTGGCAATGGTGGTACACATAAACTCTGAGTTAAGTAAGCCATTAGTAGGAAGTCAAAGCAATTAACCTAAAATGTGTTAGCAGTATTGCAATATTTACTGTCAGGTTTTGCTGTTTTTCAAATGTAAGTTAGTAAGGAGAGCGATCATGGATGAAATGACAGAAACTGTGGGGTTTACAGTCAATTTTGTCTATTTTCAAATGGTCAAAAAGGAGCAATTTGACAGACCATGTGCAGTTGAAAATAAAAAAGTAAAAAAATCATAAAATGAACCATTTGGTAAATGGTGATCATCCTGAAATACATCGAAAGCTATGTCCATTATCTTGTGTTTAAACTGCTGTCATTCTGTGTTATTATAACAGTGATAATAATCAGTTTGTAGTGCTGTATGAGTTTCTCAGCAGATGTCAGTGTTTCACATTAAGCGGCAAACATCAATACACAGCATTAGATTCATCAAAGGAGAAAATATTTTTTTGTTCCACAGTGATCAATGAAGCCTTAAACAACACAATTGCTGCAGCAACCCTCTTATTAAGATTAAATTGTTACACCACAAACTGATTCAATAACAGGTGACTTAGAGCTTAAACAATGACTTCCCTCCATCATGATACCCTTTATTATTTGCTTTTTACAGGCACAAAAAGATAGCTCTTTGCCAGATGATGCAATTAATGCAACATGACATAGTAGAGGCCAATAAAGTTCCTAATTCAGTATCCCATGTTTGATAAAATAAGTTGAGACAAGGATTACTGATGACAGTAAACAAAGTTCTCCAGGCTTCTCCATTCTCTAGCTTGGGCCATTTCTTTTTCAATCCTGTGCACAAAGAAATTACCATACAGATAAGGTTTTCTGAGTTTTGTGTTGAAGCTCTTCACTGGCCAACCTGAACCCATTCACCTTCAGGATCAACAGGACCTCAATGCTGCTCATCCGAATAAGTCAAGTCAAGTCACCTTTATTTTTATAGTGCTTTAAACAAAATACATTGATTCAAAGCAACTGAACAACATTCATTAGGAAAACAGTGTGTCAATAATGCAAAATGACAGTTAAAGGCAGTTTATCATTAAATTCAGTGATGTCATCTCTGTTCAGTTTAAATAGTGTCTGTGCATTTATTTGCAAATCAAGTCAATGATATCGCTGTAGATGAAGTGACCCCAACTAAGCAAGCCAGAGGCGGGCGGCAAGGAACCGAAACTCCATCGGTGACAGAATGGAGAAAAAAACCTTGGGAGAAACCAGGCTCAGTTGGGGGACCAGTTCTCCTCTGACCAGACGAAACCAGTAGTTCAATTCCAGGCTGCAGCAAAGTCAGATTGTGCAGAAGAATCATCTGTTTCCTGTGGTCTTGTCCTGGTGGTTGTCTGAGACAAGGTCTTTACAGGGGATCTGTCTCTGGGGCTCTAGTTGTCCTGGTCTCCGCTGTCTTTCAGGGCTGTAGAGGTCCTTTCTAGGTGCTGATCCACCATCTGGTCTGGATACGTACTGGATCTGGGTGACTGCAGTGACCCTCTGATCTGGATACAGACTGGATCTGGTGGCTACGGTGACCTCGGAACAAGAGAGAAACAGACTAATATTAGTGTAGATGCCATTCATGTAGCAAGTACATCGGGTGTTATGGGAAGTGTTCCTGGTTCCGGTTTACCTAATTAATCCAGCCTAAAAATCCTTTAACGGATTTGGATATTAAAAACATATTAGTATGTTATGTGTAAGCCAGGTTAAAGAGATGGGTCTTTAATCTAGATTTAAACTGCAAGAGTGTGTCTGCCTCTCGAACAATGTTAGGTAGGTTATTCCAGAGTTTAGGAGCCAAATAAGAAAGGGATCTGCCGCCCGCAGTTGATTTTGATATTCTAGGTATTACCAAATTGCCTGAGTTTTGAGAACGTTGCGGACATAGAGGATTATAATGTAAAAGGAGCTCATTCAAATACTGAGGTGCTAAACCATTCAAGGCTTTAAAAGTAATAAGCAATATTTTTAAATCTATATGATGTTTGATAGGGAGCCAGTGCAGTGTTGACAGGACCGGTCTAATATGGTCATACTTCCTGGTTCTAGTAAGAACTCTTGCTGCTGCATTTTGGACTAGCTGTAGTTTTTTTACTAAGCATGCAGAACAACCACCCAATAAAGCATTACAATAATCTAACCTTGAGGTCATAAATGCATGGATTAACATTTCTGCATTTTTCATTGAGAGCATAGGCCATAATTTAGATATATTTTTTAGATGGAAAAATGCAGTTTTACAAATGCTAGAAACGTGGCTTTCTAAGGAATGATTGCGATCAAATAGCACACCTAGGTTCCTAACTGGTTCAATTCAACGCTTCCTAATTCAACGAAGAATTGACAGAGCAGCCATCAAGACTTAGACAGTGTTCTAGGTTATTACATGCAGAGTTTTTAGGTCCTATTATTAACATCTCTGTTATTTCAGAATTTAGCAGTAAGAAATTACTCGTCATCCAGTTTTTTTATCGACTATGCATTCCATTAGTTTTTCAAATTGGTGTGTTTCACCGGGCGTGAAGAAATATAGAGCTGAGAATCATCAGCATAACAGTGAAAGCTAACACCATGTTTCCTGATGATATCTCCCAAGGATACCATATAAGAGTATGTTTTGATTTTCCAACATCTACCGTATTTTTCGGACTATAAGTCGCACCTGAGTATAAGTCGCATCAGTCCAAAAATACGTCATGACGAGGAAAAAAAACATATATAAGTCACACCGGACTATAAGTCACATTTATTTACACCCAAGAACCAAGAGAAAACATTACCGTCTACAGCCGCGAGAGGGCGCTATATGCTGCTTAGTGTAGACTACAGGAGCACTGAGCAGCATCTCTGGCAGCATAGAGTGCCCTCTCCCGGCTGTAGAAGGTAATGTTTTCTGTTAGTTCATTTCTCTTGGTTCATGTCAAATTAATTTTGATAAATAAGTCGCATCTGACTATAAGTCGCAGGACCATTTATAAATCAAAATTGTCAGGTCATATCAGTTTTCACAATTTTGATAGGTGTTTATCAGTTAGAATACTCATGAGGGGGAAAAAAGAAAGAAAATAGTGTGAAAAACTTTATTTCCCTCGCTCTCTCTCCTCTCTCTTTACCTTAAATAATGTTTAAAAAGGGTACAAGGAAAGTTCTTAATAACTGATTCTTGTTGAAACATTTTACTACATTCATTATTCATCATCTTGGTCATTTATTATTAGTCATTTGACCCACAAATAAGTGCAGACAAGACACTATTCAAATACAAAAACAAAAGTTGTACTGTAAAAGCTATAAAACACAGATTTTGTATGTGACACTATGTCTAGTCAACTATGACATTTCAGTCATTTTTAAAATAAAAAGCTTTTTGTTCATCGTATCAAATAAAACGTCATGTAACCCTCATTCCCTAAAGGAGGTAACAGAGATGTCAAGTTGTAACCAACGAATTGGGATCTTGCTTCGAGAGACCAACCTACTTTGAGTGTAAACTAAACAAGATGTTACCATGCAATGATTGCATCCAGCTGCCGCTGATAACAGAGTGAGCATAAAAAGGTAGCAGGTACAATGCATGTCAGGTTTTCACTGAGAAGCCAAGCCAGTAACCCGGCAGCTCAGTGGTGGTACAGCAGCCAAAGCAACGTGATATGACATCTCCATTCCCTCCTTCAGGGAACTAGGGTTACATACGTAACCGAGACGTTCCCTTTCAATCAGTCACTATGATTCACATTGTGACTGATGAATTGGAATCCCTACCAAAGCGCCATGGATGCTGCCCCTTCCAGTGTCCTGTGCGAGCCTCCTGCTCCCCGTTTTTGGTGTAGGCTGGGGCTCACAACAAGAAGACCACTCACCGTTGTCATTGAGTTTGGATAACACTGGAAAAATGTATCCATTCCACTTGGAACAGGAACGTTGCGGAAGCCCCATTCTGCATCCTCTGCATCCCATCCCTGAAGGAGGTTTTGGAAGCACTTACACATATGAACAGCCGTTTAGGTGCATATGGAGGATAGTAGGTGATTGTAACCCTCTTGAAAATGGCAGAAGTCTGCCAGGGAAACACAGGCTCTGAGTCTATAACATGGACTTTACACATATGTGGTTCACTTAGGTCTCTGCATATGGAACCCAGCCAACTACATGTACTGTACTTAATGGATTCACTGAGTGAGGGCCTGGCTTTAGACATTCCGCCAAGTCTGGCTGATGAGGGGATGGAGGAGCTCTACAGGGTCTACAGTACAGACTCCGCTCCAGATTGGTTTTAGCAAGCCGACACTAAACCGGGGCCTCTCAATGCTTCTGCCCATTTGAGGTGAGAGCACAGAAGGATACTGGCTCCACACAAAGGCTATAGAATCTAGCAAACATGTTGGGTGTCGCTCAGTCCACAGCTCTACAAATATTTTTCAGCGAGGTTCCACGAACCAGCACCCAGGAGAATGCAACACTTCTAGTAGAGTGAGCTCGCAACCTGAATGTAACCTGAGTGTGCCTGATAAGCCAGGGTGATGGCATCCACCATTCTGTGGGCCATCCTCTGCTCAGATACAGCATTCCCCATTTGCTGGCCTCCGTAACAGATAAAGAGCTGGTCTGAGGTCCTTAAGATTTGTGTCCGGTCTACATACAATCTCAAGGCTCGGAAGGGACAAAGCAAAAATAGGATTGGGTCTATCTCCTCTGGGGGCAGTGCTTGCAGGCTCACCACCTGATCCCTGAAGGGAGTAGTGGGAACCTTGGGCACATAGACAGGCCAGGGCCTTAGGATTACCTGGGAGTCAGACAGCCCAAACTCTAGGAATGAATCGTTGACCGAAAATGCGCGCTGGTCCCCTACTGATCTCTTGATGGAGGCCAGTACAAGCAGATCAAGCACTGATAGAAACTTCAGCTCAACTGATTTCAAAGGCTCAAAAAGGCCCTGCTATAGTGCTTTGAGCGCTAGAGACAGGTCCCAAGGTGTATAGAGGGGGACTGGGGGCATTTAACCTACTCGCTCCTCTAAGGAACCTAATGACCAGTTCATGCTTCCGTACTGACTTCCCTTCCATGGGGTCATGGTTAGCAACAGTCACAACAACATAGAATGTAAGGGTGGAGGGTGACAGCCTTTGCTTCAACCCTTGCTGCAAAAAGGAAAGCATGACCTTGATCAAGCATCTCCGGGGGTTTTCGTGGCAAGAAGAACACCACTCGATGAACAAGTATGCTCATCCTATGATCAGCAGAAGCTGGATGCAATCATTGCATGTCAATGTCCATTAGTTTACACTCTAAGTACTGTAGATTGGTCTCTCGAAGCTTAAACTGAAAGGGAACTAGCACATGCTGATTCAGATGAAACACATGTTGTCATACAGAAGTTCCTACAATTTTTTTTTCTTTTGTCCTTAAGTAAATATTTTATATTCAGACAAAACTTTAGCACATAACTTGTATTGCAACATTGACCCATGAATGAGGTATCAGTTCATAGCAGCTTATTGAGGAAAGTTTAAATTTTTAAAAGACTATTGGCAAGAAAATAGTTCAGAATGTTATAGAGAATTGTGGGTCAGCAAATTTGACTTGGCCAAAAAAAAACAACCAATATAAAGTGCTATACCAACTTCCTTTCAATGCCTTAGCAACCAATTACAGCACACTAGCAACAACTTCCATTGAAAAGGGCAATAGGATATCTCAGGATCAGAACATGAAAAGAACAGACTAATATCCAGCCATGCCCTATAGCAACCAAGGAATAAAATGATCTGTCCATAACTCAGCACCAGAGCAACATTTGGTCACGCATCCAGCCTATTAGTGTCACCCTGGTAACTGTCTAGTCACAATGTATCAACCATATGGCAGCATAAATAAGTCATTTTTCATCAGTGGAACATTACACAAATATGAAGGTCAGCTCTTTTGATTCAGGAAACCAGTGAAAACCCAGTCTGCGTGTTACTCTGATCAGTGCTTAGCTGACACTAGCAAACACCCAGATCAGTCTAACAACCATATAGGGTTATGAATAATATCTCAGCACTAGAACATTGTGTTAACATAGGTTTGACGCCTTTTGACTTGAGGCAATGTATCTGCTTAGCAAGTATCTACGGTACCTTGCAATTAGCCTTGCATCCACTGAAAACAATAATTAATTAGTATTTAATGTTAACTATGTTAATGTTCTTCTGACCATTTTAAGTTCTTTTATAACTATTTATTAAATATGTGCCTCTAAACAGAATGTGCTATAATCACCTACCTCGTCATAGCATAATCTAAATTTAAGATTTAATATAATATTACTTAATATAAATATAAGACTTAATATTAAAAAAAAATAGAAAACGGACAATGATTAAATCATTTTATATGTTAATTACTTTGTCTTTCACTGCATCATTTATTCCATCGAACTGCACCTTTAATCTATGAGGAAATCACTTTTTGTGGAAATTATATTATATTATATTATATTATATTATATTATATTATATTATATTATATTATATTATATTATATTATATTATATTATATTATATTATATTATATTATATTATATTATATTATTAAATTTAATTAATGCATTTAGCAGACGCATTTATCCAAAGCGTCTTACAGTGCATTCAGGCTATCAATTTTTACCTATCATGTGTTCCCAGGGAATCGAATCCCCAACCTTGCGCTTGATAACGCAATGCTCTACCAACTGAGCTACAGGAACACTATATATAACACATATTATATTAGTATAATTTTTCTACCACTATTACACATACATACATTATGAATTTCTGACCATATTACTTCAGACCCTAATGGAATGTATGTGCAGAAGGAATCAGAAATAGTACAGATGCTTTTAACATGTCAGAACAGATGCCCTAAATATTACAGTCATGTTCTATTAGTACTTTACTGTACAGCTATCCTGTTATTATGGGCACTGGAGGGGAAAGACACTTGGCCATAAAGCCAAAAAACTATTATGGTAAAGAAATATTAGTGAAGGCCAGGTAATAAATAAACAAACAAACTAACTAACAAATACTGGGTCACTGTAAACAAAGCATGAATTCACTGTTTTGATTTGAATTAATATAATTTGTGGTTTCATGATTTTATCTTTAAACCGAACAGTTTTGGGGTAATGACTAGTTGCTAGTCATATTTGTGTTAATTCAATGTATAATTTTTTTTTAATACAGGAAGAAAAAGTAGAGTGGGTGGAAAGAAAGAAAGAAAGAAAGAAAGAAAGAAAGAAAGAAAGAAAGAGAAAATTATAAAGATGATAAAGGAAAAAAAATAGCCAACACTGTTGGCTTTAGGACCCTGTTATATAAATTCATGTCTTTGAATCATTCATTACAACAGCTCTACTGTGCAGTCCGTCTAGGCTGAATTAAAATCAAGTGCAATTCTGATAGTGGAACTCCCCGAGGACAGTTAAGCGATGCGCTCAAGATTCGCATTCACGCCCCTCTCTCTTACAATGTTTTCAGTGTTTATTGGGCATGCATTACTTCTCCATTGATGCTGTTTTTTAATTCTTATATACTTTTAATTTCAGAGTTATTGAAGGAATAGAAGCACTTGATAAAGATGCAATCTCTTTGGTTTATCGTTTTACCTGGTACTTATGGTGAACATATCGGAAGCTCAGCGAGCAGGTATCAAAATCACTTGTTCACCTTGTTGAAATGTTGCAGTTACAAAATTGAAGTTTAAATGTAATTTGTCCAGCGTCCACTATCATTGTAAATGAATTATTTAACATAGCCTACTCTGTTTTGTTGTGGTGCCAGCTTTCTGTGTGATTCTTTGAAAATTAGCTAATTATCCACTATAAATGTGGATAGGTGCAATATTATTCATCAATGATTAACCTGCATGATTTGTTAACATGCGTTTGTCCTACATGTATGTTTACATGTTCTTTACATGTATGTAGGTAGGTTAGGTCTTTTTATGTTTATCAATGTAAATTTCCATCCTAAGGCTTCCTTACATTATGTAAACTTACAGACTTACAAGGTTTTCATGATATTGTTTGCAGTATGCAGGGTTTTACAAAAATCTTTTAACATCTGGTGATCTCAGAGTAAAAAGTTGCCAAGTTAAATGTATCTTTCAATGTCTTTCAAGCTTTTTCCATTTGCATCTTGCCTTGTAGCCCACTTACCACATACCATTCTTAATTCACCTGCAATCTTTATGATACAGCACACCTGGGCTCTTTCCACTTGCACTGCTACTTGATACTCATGTCTTTAATTGATGTAATATACTTGTTTACACATAGTCTATATCATAATAGGTGGTTCAGCTTTTGTGGAAATTTCCATGGTATACAACCTTCAAAATGTTATGATAAACCAAGGTTTGGCTAAATGCAGTAGAGCTGCATTTGGAGAAAACTTATGAATGTAGTTAGCCATTCCACTGCTGGCAAAGAAAATCCATGAAAAGGTTTTATATCTGTTATGAAAAGGCCAGTACAAGCAAAAATATTTGCAAGGAAGATACAAAGCTTGTTCCACACCAAGTTTTGTATGGATTTCCACACAATGTGTGTTAATGGAAAACCCATAGCTTCCTGGTCACCGTGATTTTGCCAAGTAAGACATGTTCCTAGTTCAACATCTTTTGTTGATCCTGGATCAAAATTATTGTCCAAAAATACAGACTTGACCTAACCTGAGACCTAACCCTACCCATAATTTATTCCTAAAATAGGTGTGAAATTATAGCTGATTAACAATGGTGTAGAAGCACCCGATCGTAAACCTAAAACATATATTTCCTAAAAAGTTATCCCTCAATTCTGATTAGCTGATTGGAATGTTGTACTTGGTGAAATCACGGTCACCTAGCTTCCCACACAGTCAAAATGGTAACATGCCAACCATGAGAAAGGGTTATAGCAGTTGTAAACACTTTTTAATAAGGACAGGAACCTCTTGTTTAATTTTGCAATTGACAAGGCATAATTATTGAATTGGTCTGTTACATGACCAATGCTGGACCAGCACATACAGTACATTGCCTATTTTTAATTGATTTTGAATGCTTATGGTAAATTTGAAAACAGTTGAAACATGCACAATATGAAGTGCGTAGAATGCATGACTTCAGTGGAATTGATTATGCATGTCCATTTCGATGTGTCATATATATGTGGCAAACGTTGTCATACTCCCTTTCAGTATTCTTTTTCCTTTCAGTTCACTTGAGTCACTTTAGTTTAAATTGTAAAGGAGGGTTTGTGCCTCCATGTCCTTCTTTTCTGATTCTGATGAATGCTGCATTGTGAAATATATGGAACATTCATTCCATTACTTCACTCTGCCAAAATCCCACTTTTACATAAAGGCCTACATGGTAAAAACTTTGTGACAGGATGAGTCAAAGTTGATAGTCAGTAGAGAAGACTTTTCAAGGCAAATATTCATATATTTTAGAATAATATGTTTTATATAATACATAAACAGCATATTTTAAATGTATAATTTTCAGGCATTCAAGTAGTGAGCTAATTTGTAAGGTTTTTGTTCTTTTTTTTTATAGCAGTGGCAGTTTACACCTTTAACAGTGACCTCTTTAGCTGATGGCGCTCTCCTTGGATTATGGGTAGTGTAGTTCTTTCTGGGAATTAAGCAATTAGAATGATTTATATATATTTATATATATATATATATATATATATATATATATATATATATATATATATATATATATAACTGAAGTTAGATTCATCATGTGATGAAAGCATAGTCTTTTTATATCATTATTTAAAAAATATTTTGTTATGTTTTGTTTAATTAGCTGTTCAGAAAATGTGTAAGTTTTGGTTGTCTATCTCAGCATACAGGTTCGGGAATAGTTTGTTTTATTACCAGCACTTTCTAAACTGAGGAGCAAATGCAATGTTTCTGACTATCAAAATGTCATCAATTGTTTTTTTTGTTTTTTTGTTTTTTTTTTCAAAAGATGTTTAAGGCCATTTTCAAATGTTTAAGGTAAGTCTATGCCCAGCATTTTGTGCAATTATTGTTTTAGACTCAGCACTTATACAATACATTGTGCATACATATCCTTAATTTAGGTTCCCTTTCAGTCGGTCACGTTCGACGTTACGAATGGGGATCTCGCCCGAGAGCCCAATCACCTTCGAGTGGTACAAAATGAGAAAATGGTACACAAAGTACCTTGGTCTGCGGAATTTGCATCGCGAGCTCCGCCACGCAGAGCGGGTATATAAGGAGCAGCGCGAGCAACTCGCATTCAAGCTTTCACTTCGGAGCCGAGCACATTGCTTGCTGCTTTCACCAGAGTGCTACAAGCAAGAATCACTGGTGTTGGTGTGACGGAGCGATTCAGCGGTTCATCTGGGTTTCCTGCGACAGCTCCCGCGTTCCCCTGAGCGCTTCAACACCTCTGAAAGAGCTATTTCCTGTCACAAAAGAGTATGGGCCGATTTTCGTCTTTTTAAAGATGTCATTTCACTCGTGTGTTTCTGGGTGCGGTCGATACATCGCTCCTCGTGACGGCCACGATCGCTGTGTCACGTGTCTAGGTTTCCAGCACGCTGAGACTGCGTTTGTGGATGGCTCATGTTCTCATTTGCGGGGACATGACCATCTCGGTGTTGAGATTGAGATTCGATTACCTTATGGAGTCCCCTCTGCCACACCCCGTTCTATCTCCTCTTCTCGTAAGAGGATTACTTCGGCTGGTAGCCAGGGTGATCTGAGGGTTACCATGTGGGCTTCCCCGACGAGCCAGCCTCCTCGGGCCACACCCCCCTCACATACGCGGCAGCCGGTTGAGTTTCCGGATGAGTTTGCTGGACCCTCTCAGGCTCCTGAAATCTCATTCGGGGCTCGCGAAGAGGACCGTATGTTGATCGCCGCATCACAAGGCGGGCTTGAGTCCTCGGGAGATGAGGATTCGGCTGCGTTGCCTCCCTCGGGAGTGCCAGCGTTGTCCGAGGCCGATCTGGCACCCACGTCCCGATCTGTGGAACCTACATGTGTGGGTTCTGGATGGGTCATGGAAGGTTTAGGTACCTTGCCGCCACAGGTGGTAGCTACCATCACTTCAGCTAGAGCTGTGTCCAACCTCTTCGTCACTTGGTGTTCTTCACGGCGCGAGGACCCCTGGAAATGTCCGATCAGGTCAGTGCTTTCCTTCCTTCAGGAGGGGTTGGAACGAAGGCTGTCTCCTTCCACCCTTAAGGTCTATGTGGCCACCATTTCGGCTCACCATGACCCCGTTGAAGGTAAGTCTCTTGGGAGGCATGATCTGATCATCAGGTTCCTGAGAGGAGCAAGGAGGCTCAATCCGCCTGGCCCTCAGCAAGTCCCCTCTTGGGACCTCGCAGTGGTTCTATCGGCACTGCAGAGGGCTCCCTTCGAACCCTTGCTCTCAGTAGAGCTAAAGTTTATATCTTTGAAAACTGCGCTCCTGACGGCTTTGGCTTCGGTGAAGAGAGTCGAGGACCTGCAGGCATTTTCAGTTGACGAAGCGTGCCTGGAATTCGAGCCGGCTAACTCTCACGTTATCTTGAGACCCCGGCCTGGGTATGTGCCCAAAATGTTCCCACCACTCCTTTTAGGGATCAGGTGGTGAACTTGCAAGCGCTGCCCCTGGAGGAGGAAGACCCAGCCCTAGTGCTGCTCTGTCCAGTACATGCGCTCCGCACCTACGTGGACAGAACTCAGTGCCTTAGGACCTCAGACCAGCTCTTTGTCTGTTATGGAGGCCAGCAGAAGGGAAAGGCTGTCTCCAAGCAGAGGTTATCCCACTGGATAGTGGATGCTATTGTCCTGGCTTATCAGGCTCAAGACCTGCCATGCCCCCTAGGGGGTGAGCGCTCACTCAACTAGGAGTGTAGCTTCCTTCTTGGCATGGCGCCTCGCTAACAGACATCTGTAGAGCTGCGGGCTGGGCGACACCTAACTCATTCACGAGATTTTATAATCTCCGTGTAGAGGCCTTGTCCTCCCGGGTACTCGCCCCTTTGGGCCAGTAAGGACCTGCTAGGTGTCAATCCGCTTACTGCGCCATTCCACTCCGCGGACTGGATGCGTGCGCTATTCCCCTTAGGTGAGTTCCTCAGTCAGAACCCTGGGTTCCTCCAGCACTGTTGATGTCCAGCACTTGCGTACATGCCCTTTGGTCAGCCCTGTCAGCTCTGTCGTTGAAACTTCCACCCTGCGGTCTGGGTACCTCAGAGTTCTTATGTATCACCACTGTCTGAAAGCCTATTTGTTCAGCGCTGAAGTTTTCTAAGCGCGTGAACGCTCCATCACGTGAACTGCGCCTGGACAGGAAAGGCAGCGCGCTGCTCAGTTGTTCGCACTCAGGGATGACAAAAGAAGACTCAGAGACCCTTATCTTTACTTTCGTGTGCGTTTTATGAAAAGCAAGTAAGTTTTTACTACTGTTGCATGTTTGGTCTGCATTGTGATGAATGTTTTGAAATTTATGTATGTTCATGCAAACTAGTTTTATTTGTTGAACTTGCGTGACTAATTAGTGTAGTCTTGATGCCAGAGCGTGATGTAATATGCGACATGTTTCCTGTGTGCAATAATTTGCCCTCTATATGTCGATTTAGACTTTATTTGTGTTAGTTATTTAGAGATATGCTTCTGTGTTTGAGTGCAGTGCATTTACTGTTTATTTGGTGCTACCTGCATCGAGTGTTATAGTGATACAGTGTCAGGCTGCATAGCCAATTTAAGGTGCAGCAGTATAGATATTAAAGAGCATAATAGTGACATATTTTGTTTGCACTGTATTGACGTAAATTATTATTTATGTACTGTACTGTTGTGAATGATGACAATGAGCATGGTATAGTATTCCTTTATTTGTTTATTATTTCTTTTTCTTTCTCTCTGTTTAGACCACATACACACTTATACGAACTTGTATACTGGTATCCTGATCTTGAAAATAAAGCTGATAAAGGATTCTCTGGCCGGAATCTTTCTGTAGTGCTCCCATCCTAAAACAAACCACTAGTCCATACTTTACATTGGTCCTTCGAGCCGGATTTAGGGTTCCACCGACACTATGGAGTCAGCAACTGATGGTCAGCAACAGGAGTCATCGGACCGACCCAAGAGAGACCCTCGTCCACATGCACATTTGGCCCAGTACAAAGTCACTTTTCTGCCCTATCAACAGCCTGTGGTCCAAGACTCTTCTACCCCTGTAGGACAACCAGACCAGGCTCAGTCAACCAGAGCTAGGAGTTTGACAAGTTACCGGTCAGCTGCACATTCACGATGGTCCTCTCAGTTATCTTACGGACTCCATCTGTTTCGAAGTAAGTCTGATATACAAGAAGCTGCTTTAGAGGAAGAGATCAAAGGATTGGAGCTAGCTGACCTACAATAGGAAATAGAAGAGGAAAGGAAAGCTGACTTAGAAGCGGCAGCATTGGATGCACAAGCCAGAGAAGGACAGCGGCTGCAAGAGGAAGCACATCTGGCTAAAGAGAGAATAGCTAGAGAGATGGAAAGATGTAGGCAATTAAAGAAACTCGAGAAGGAGGGACACATTGCCAGTCTTGTAAAGACCTACCTGACAGGGACGAACGATGATTCCTTGTCTACGTCGTCAGCTCCTGCTAAGTTCTCCAAGCTACCTCTGCCATCACAATTGGTTCAACAGCCACCTCGGGTGCAATTAATTCCCAAGCAGCATCCACCTGTGCAACAGCCAAATCCAGAGTCAGTTCAGATAACACCTCTCTCCACTGTTCCTACTCAGATATTAGCACTACCTGCTAATCCCGTCACGAGTGCCCAGATCAGTTTTCCTGTCAGCGCAGCACCGATTGCAGTACCAGTCTCTGTACTTCCATCTGTACCAGTCTCATTCATTCCCGTCCTGTCCACAGTACAGGCAGGTGGAGCGTCACCGATGGCAAGGTCTTCTGTCACAACTAGTCTACTGTCTCAGTACCTAGGGGCTCCAGCTACCAGTACAAGCTTCACAATGCCACCACAAGAAGTTACAATGGCACCGCCACCTCCTGCAGTGCAGTATACTTACCGCAGTATACCAACTGCAACACCAGTTCAGACGGCACCACCCTGGACCTACCCGGGTATGGAAACCCTGATTGCTACATCTTACGGCATTCCCAAACCAACACTTCCCTTATTCGAGAGCGGCAAAGAAAGTGATTTCGCACTTTTGAAGATGGCGCTCGACAACTTGATGAATAGTCACCCTCATCTCAGCGAGCACTATAAATATCAAGTTCTCCTGAGTCAGCTCAAGCTTCAGAGTGCTCTGCAGTTGGCTAAATCATACATGTATGACCCCGCACCGTATACAGCTGCAATGGGAGCTCTGCAAGACAAATATGGCCAGCCAAGACAACTGGTTCAAAGTGAACTAGCGGCAATACTCAACTCCCCAGCCATTAAGTCAGGAGACGCAGAGGCATTCGACTCCTTCGCTCTCTCAGTCCAGTCGCTGGTCGGTATGCTGCGCACTTTAGAGGGACCAGTTGGATACGAGCTCCGGTGTGGTTCCCATGTTGACCGTCTCTTAAGCAAATTGTCTCCTTCCCACAGAGATGGATTTATGGAATATTGACTCATTCACGGCATCCTGCAGCCAGGTTCAGAGCTCACCTACTCCCTGCCCGACCTCGCTGCATGGCTGCAGATGAAGGCTCAAGCCAAGCATCTTGCCAGTCGAGCTACTCTTCTCTACAATTCTACAGGGCCTACCCTTCCAAAGAGAGATCAACGTACTTTAAAGCCCAAAGATAAAATAGCATCAGTCTTCCTCTGCTCTGGTGAGACAGCCAACAAGGAGACCTTTCATGCGAAGTCCCAAGCTTTCAAACTCAGTCCTTATTATCCCATCTGCAATAATAAGGAGCACTACCTTAACTCATGCCCCGACTTTAAGAAAATGTCTACTGCTGAGATTAAGAAGTGGATACAGGAAGGCGACAGATGTTGGAAATGCGGCCGCGGCCACAAAGCTACAGCCTGCACGCTTAAACGCCCCTGTAAGATTTGCAAAGAGAAACACCTTACAGTCCTCCATGACGCCATTCAAGAGTCATCCCAGAAAGTGCTGATGATCAGTAATCCGAAGCCCATTGTCTACATTGAGCAGCCCAGAAGCCCTCAGAGAGTGTTGCTGAAGGTTGTCAAAGTGCTCCTGCATCATTGAGATCACACTCTTGAGACATTTGCAGTGCTCGATGATGGTTTGGAGAAAAACAATTATCCTCCCACAAGCTGTAGAGCAACTACAACTCTCTCAGCATCCAGAGACGCTTCATCTGAGGACAGTCCAGCAAGAGGTGAAAGAACTGAAAGGTTCCTCAGTTAGCTTTCATGTATCCCCCATCTTCAAGCCAAACCAGAAGTTTTGGATTCAACATGCGTTCACTGCAAGCAGTCTGAGTTTATCTGAACACACATACCCAGTAGCAGCTCTCCAGAAGCACTATGAGCATCTCAAAGGACTTCCTTTGACGCCTATCCACAGAGCCCAACCTCTGCTCCTCATCGGCTCTGATATGCCTCAGCTTCTTACTCCTACACAGCCAGTCAGAGCAGGCCCATCTGTCAGTCCTATAGCCATCTGCACAAGGCTAGACTGGTCCTTGCAAGGTCCTTCTGACATCATACCAGTCTCTTCTCACCAGTCTTCCTGACTGCACATCGCCACCGAGTCTTCATATACTGAACTCCTCAGGAATGTGGAATGTCTTTGGCACATTGACACAGTCCCCTGTGTCAGTGAGAAGACTGCAACGCGTTCCAAGCAAGACCAACAGGCACTCATCCTCTTACAGACAGCCTCCTAACGTGTATCTGTGGATGGTACCCAGCGCTACGCTACTCCACTGTTGCGTCGTCAGCCAGTCATCCACCTTTGTGCACAGCAAGATGCCGTGATGCCTAACCTACGCAGCACTGAGCGCCAGTTGGCCAAGGACACCATTCGAGCAGCCTCATACTGCAAGGAGATCGATACATTTATTCAGTCTGGTTATGTCGCGGAAATCTTTAGAGAAGAGGCAGCAAAGTCCACAGAGTCGTGGTATGTACCTCATCATATGGTGCACCACATTGAAAGGACAGAGTAGTATTTAACTGTTCCTTCTCCTTTAACGGCCTGTCCCTGAATGACCAACTCCTGCCGGGACCAACGCTCGGTCCGACCATGATTGGAGCACTTCTGAAGAAGGGAGGTTTCGAGATCCAGCAATGGGCTAGTAACATGCCTGAAGTTGTAGCACATCTACCTCCTGAGGCGCAGTCGGCTTGCAGTGAGCTATGGCTATCCAAGGCCAGTGACAACCTCCAAGAGCCCACGCTTGGACTCTGCTGGGACTGTCTGAACGACACCCTGAGTTACAAACATCGCCATACTGAATCTACAGACGCTACTCTTCGTAACGTCTACAGTGTCCTTGCCAAGCTTTACGACCCATTGGGCTACATTGTGCCATTCACAACAAGATGTAAAATGCTGGTTCAGGACATGTGGAAGGCCAACATTGGCTGGGATGACAAGATCCAACCTGCTGACCTTCTGGAAAAATGGTTAAATTGGGTGCAGGAAATTCCCACTTTGTAACATCTCAAGCTGCCTCGTCCCTATGCACCAGCCACCGCCAATACTGCCAGCGCAACCTGTCACATCCACATTTTCTGTGATGCCTCGGAGCGCACCTATGGGTCAGTAGCCTACATGCAGATAACAGATGACAGTCAATGAGTCTATGTCTCCTTCGTGTTTGCCTATGTCTATTCCACGTCTCGAGCTCAGTGCCGCGCTTACAGGTGCACAGCTGGCTAGAGTGATTGAGACAGAGCTTGCAGTACCACCTGAGCACATCACTCTTTGGTCAGACTCCACAACTGTACTGCACTGGATCAAATCAGAATCCTGCCATTACAAAGTGTTAGTGGGAACACGCGTCGCAGAAATCCAGAACCTGACTAATCCTGTTCAATGGTGGTATGTTGATACTCTAAGCAATCCAGCTGATGATATAACCAGCGGACTCACTCTGCAAGAAATGGTACAGGATCATCGCTGGAACAAAGGACCACATTTCCTCCATTTGTCTGAGAGGGAGTGGCCCAACATGCCTTCATCTGAGGTAGAACCAGACACCACAGAGTTAAGGAAGTCTGCCTTCATGGGAACTATGTCCAGCATCTTGCCAACACAACTTCCAGACCCCAAGTTCTCCAACTGGAAAGAGCTTCTTAAGGAAACTGCTTGCTCCCTTCATGGGGTGGCTGATGCTAATACTATAGTACACTTTCCCGCTGTCGATTTTCTGCAAGCAGAGAAGCTGATGTTACAAAGGGCTCAAGAGGACTGCTTTGCTGAAGAATTGAGAGCTCTCAAAGCTGGACGTACTCTTCCTTCAGACAGTCGTCTCACATCTCTGTCACCAAAATATGAAGGAGTTAAGGCATGCTGAAGGACTAGACCTGGATACTATCCATCCAGTTATCCTGGACCCAAGCCATCCCATGACAAAGCTTATCGTCAAGGATTTTGATGAGTCACTACTGCACCCTGGGCCAGAACGAGTTCTTGCCGAGATCAGACGCAGGTTTTGGATTATCCGTGGTAGAGAGGCAATTCGAAAGCATCAACATTCATGTCTGGAGTGCCGGAGATGGAGAGCAAAACCCAATGCACCGAAGATGGCAGATTACCCACCAGCTTGGCTACGACTCACTAAGCCACCGTTCTATTCAACCGGAGTTGATTGCTTTGGACCTTTCCAAGTGAGGATCGGTCACCGCACTGAAAAAAGGTGGGGCATTGTCTACAAATGCATGACAACTCGCTCGGTGCATCAGGATCTATTAGAAAGCCTTGATACCGATGCTTTCCTGCTGTCACTGAGAAGATTCATCTCTCGACGTGGCAGACCGTTCGAACTCCTCATGGACAATGGTACCAACTTTGTCGGTGGAGAGAGAGAGCTACATGAAGCCGTTGCTGCCATGGCACCTCAGTGGAGAGAGCAACTTGCTGAACAGCAGATATCCTTCCGATTCAATCCTCCAAGTGCGCCGCACTTTGGAGGCACATGGGAGAGGGAAGTGAAATCTATCAAGACTGCACTTTGCGTTGTCCTTAAAGACCAGACTGTTCCTGAACCTGTCCTGATGACTAATCCTAGTGGAGGTCGAGGGCATAATGAATGCGAAACCCTTAGTCTACTTGTCATCAGATGCCTCTGATCCAGACCGGGTCACGCCTAACCTCCTCCTCATGGGCCGTCATGACTCGTCGCTTCCTCAAGCAGTTTACGATCCCAGTGACCTCGGGAGAAGACGTTGGAATCGTGGATTCCCAACTCCCCCGAGCATCATGGCCCGTAGGACGGATTACCCAGACTCATCCATGAGACGCATACGGACTATCAGTGTTCAAGTGAAGGACCGCACCTACATTCGTCCAGCCGGGTCACTGGCTCGGCTCCTCAGCGAAGACTTGAATGCGAGTTGCTCGCCCTTCTCCTTATATACCCGCTCTGCGGGGCGGAGCTCGCGATGCAAATTCCGCATACCAAGGTACTTTGTGTACCATTGGCTCGTTTTGTACCACTCGAAGGTGATTGGGCTCTTGGGCGAGATCCCCATTCGTAACGTCTCCGTTCCCTCCTTCAGGGAACAACGGTTACATACGTAACCAAGACGTTTCCTGCACTTAATTTTAGTTTCCTTTAGAGATTCCAACAAACAAACATTGGTAGAATAAAGAATATGGTCAATACAAAAATCCACTCTGTGTGTAGAGCAAATGTGGTTGTCAGATATGAAAACAATACATTTGAGTCAAGTAGATTCGTAAAGTAATGCTTGTTCCAAATCTTAGTTTAGCAATCCCAATCAAATTCTGTGCCATTAAGGAATCTTTAAAACAGTAATTGTCTGCCATTAAAATATTTGTGACTCTAATCTATATAATCACCATCTGACAGCATGTGTGTGTGAAAGTGAAAAAAGTGATTATAAAATAAGTGAAAGTGACATGACATACAGCCAAGTATAGTGACCCATACTCAGAATTCGTGCTCTACATTTAACCCATCCAAAGTGCACACACACAGCAGTGAACACAAACCCAGAGCAGTGGGCAGCCATTTATGTTGGAAATCACAGTTGTGTGATGTTAATAGTGTGGGAAAGCAAGACACTTCTGTCACTGTTCTGGAAACATTAAGCGTAATTAGACCATGCTTTGCAGAAAAGGGCGAGGGGGTGTTACTTATAAGGAAAAGTTTCATAAGCTGTTTTTCACTTTGGTTACTTTTTTATGATATGGTCTCCATATTGGTGCCTATTTTGTACAATATTTCAGTGGAGTGCATACAAATAAAGCTTCTACAAAACTCTTCTTACATTTAACAACAACTGCAATCACTACAAATATTGGTATAGTATGGACTGTTGATAGATTGTACAGTATGTTCCTACCATCACCCAAATCTACACCCATGGAATGCAGTGTTATAAACAGTAAAGGTATTGTATCTGCATCTGTTTCAGTCACATGACCTTTTCTTCATAGCTGCCATATTTATGACCATCTGTGAAATACATTTTCAGTTGTAAATCCCATGAATAATTTATACAGATATGTAGTAAGCACAGCACCACAGAATCGGACAATTGTTGAAATCTATATTTATTTATTCCACAATCAATCTACAAACGTGCTTCATAATCTAAGGATGTGTCTAGTGTTAAATGCAATGTAAAATCACACTAAAGCAAACAGTAGTGTCATTTTATTGAGTGCTTGATTTAAAAAAAATTTTTAAAAGTATTATAAAAAATTTATTTGTAAAAAGTAGCAAAGAATTTACAGAGTGTACTTTTAAATAAGTATGTGCAATCTTGTCTTCAAGTGTGGTCTCTCTGTGAACCCCATAAACCTACGAGAAGCTGTCCAGCTGAACCGGATTATAGGGATATACACTCAGTATACGCACAGGCCATTAAGACAGCTGTTCATGTTGGGTCAAGTGTTATTTGATGAGCGTTTACATAATGTGGCTTTGCCAATATACAATTTAATTATGGAACAGGCTATCCAGTGGTTTTCCCAGCATTTATAGATCTGAAGATGGCAATCACAGATTTGTGTTCATTAGTTAATACATGCATATTATGATTTATTATTAGTGTTATTATTATCATGTTTTGTATTCCATTATTCTTTTTATGTCTAGATAGTGGAGATTTGAAAGCGTTTCTAAAACCCAGACGCACACAGGTCAGTGTTTGACGTGGGCGTCATATCAAGAATTGATTTATAGTTAATTTTGGAATAGACTGCTGACTTTCTCTGTACACTGAGCACTTAATTAATAATGCCTCAGAGTTTGATAAACTCATCCAGCACTGGACTCATGTCTGCCCCCTTGGGTGTTTGTCTGCCCAGCGGATGCCCCTCATCAGATCCCAACATGCTTTGTCATTCCAAGTTTGAGAGAATCAGAGGACGTTAGGGAGGATATTATGACTGTCCTGCTGAATTGAGTTCATCCTCATTCTTTAGTTCACACGCACTACGGTCCAACAACATTTAAAAGCCAAGGACTGTGCAAATAAAATGAATAAATGATAAATGAATGTGATGTTCCCAAAACATGCAATTTGATTGTATTTCATGCCAAAACCAGAAAGTGATTTTTTTTTTCAACATAAATGCCCTGCAATTGTGATTTTGTGCCAACAAAAATAGGTTTTAAGCAGCAGAAAAGAAATTGTTCTTAAAAAAGACCAGACTTAAAAAAATAAAAAAAAAAGTCAAATGAAGCTGTGCATGAAACCCCTTGATGGCAATTGTATTACTTTTTCCCAGGCCTGTTTCACTGGCCTGTGACAGCAGAGTCAGAGGTGGTCTAAGATCAAGTCAGGGTTAACAGTGAAAGGAACAAGAACAGTTCATTACATCACCACATATAGTGCTGTAGAAAAAGTCAAAAATTTTGGCATGGAGAGTTGTAGTGTATAGGTAAAAATAGGTAAAATGGACAAATGTTTGCTACTTTTCATGGTTTTGATTGCTTTAATTTACAGTTTGGGACACTTCAAAGTTAAGACATCTGTTAATGAAGCAGAGTTTGGTCATTAACCGACAATAATCTGAAACAAGCATGTCTACATCATGATCATAATGGTTAAAAACAAAAAACAAAAACACAAAAACAATTTTAAAAAAAATAAGTTTTTGTACAATCTGATGCTATGCCAAAACCTAGAAATGCATTGTTCATTTTCAAGCTACGAATGATCTGAAACAGTTATGTAGTTAAAGGGTTAGTTCACCCAGATAGCAAAATTATGTAATTAATAACTTACCCTCATGTTGTTTCAAACCCGTAAGACCTCCGTTTATCTTCAGAACACAGTTTAAGATATTTTAGATTTAGTCCGAGAGCTCTCAGTCCCTCCATTGAAGCTGTGTTTACGGTATACTGTCCATGTCCAGAAAGGTAAGAAAAACATCATCAAAGTAGTCCATGTGACATCAGAGGGTCAGTTAGAATTTTTTTAAGCATCGAAAATACATTTTGTTCCAAAAATAGCAAAAACGACGACTTTATTCTGCATTGTCTTCTCTTCCGTGTCTGTTGTGAGAGAGAGTTCAAAACAAAGCAGTCTGGATATCCAGTTTGCGAACGAATCATTCAGTTTACCAAATCAAACTGAATCGTTTTAAACGGTTCGCATCTCTAATACGCATTAATCCACAATTGACTTAAGCTGTTAACTTTTTTAATGTGGCTGACACTCCCTCTGAGTTCAAACAAACCAATATCCCGGAGTAATGCATGCACTCAAACAGTACACTGCCTGAACTGCTGTGAAGAGAGAACTGAAGATGAACACCGAGCCGAGCCAGATAAGAAGAATCGAGGAGCTGATGATACTGCGCATGTGTGATTCAGCGTGAAGCAGACTGACACACAGAGCGCATGAACCGAACTGATTCTTTTGGTGATTGATTCTGAACTTATTCTGTGCTAGTGTTATAAGCGCGGGTAAACCGAAGGCTTGAATCAAGGGCAATCATCGCAAATGACGCCATTACGTCGAGCGCAAAAGAACCGGTGAACCGTTTTCTTCAACCGGTTTATTGAATCGAACTGTCCGAAAGAAATACTGGTGATCCGAAAACCGATGCAACCGGTTCTTGACTCGTGAACGAGTCAGTCTTTTGTTCGTTATCTGGCTCGGCTCGGTGTTCATCTTCAGTTCTCTCTTCACAGCAGTTCAGTCAGTGTACTGTTTGAGTGCATGCATTACTCCGGGATATTGGTTTGTTTGAACTCAGAGGGAGTGTCAGCCACATTAAAAAAAGTTAACAGCTTAAGTCATTTGTGGATTAATGCGTATTAGAGATGCGAACCGTTTAAAACGATTCAGTTCGATTTTGTGAACTGAAAGATTAGTTTGCGAACCGGAAATCCAGACTGCTTTGTTTTTGAACTCTCTCACACAACAGATGCAGAAGAGAAGCAAATGCTGAATAAAGTCGTCGTTTTTGCTATTTTTGGACTAAAATGTATTTCCGATGCTTCAAAAAATTCTAACTGACCCTCTGATGTCACACGGACTACTTTGATGATGTTTTTCTTACCTTTCTGGACATGGACATTATACCGTACACACAGCTTCAATGGAGGGACTGAGCTCTAGGACTAAATCTAAAATATCTTAAACTGTGTTATAAAGATAAACGGAGGTCTTACGGGTTTGGAACAACATGAGGGTAAGTTATTAATTACATAATTTTGCTATCTGGGTGAACTAACCCTTTAAGAGTGAGCCAACTTTTTATAGTTTTTGTTAACTTTCTTCATTAATGGATATTGCTTGAAATTATCTAGATTTTTTTACAGCACTGTAGCTGTATGCTACTGTAGCAGTAAATGTATAATTTGCCCTGCTGGCAACACCCTGGCGGTGTGAACTAGCCTGGAAGATACTGTGAATGTGTCTGTGGGTTGTGCCATTTCAAAGTTTGCATGTAAGAAAAACAGGAACTGTGAGAGCATGCAACTGAGGGAGTGGAATAGACAAAGAGGTTGTTAGAGGGCCAAGTACCCATGGTGTGATCAGGGTGAGCTGAGAGCATATGTGGAGTGAACAGCTGGACAGACAGTTTGAGAGTTTGAGCAGAGGAGGTTCAAGCATGGTCAGAATCAGAATGTGGGAAAATTGCCTTTCACAATAATGAGGTTATGGGTTTTCACACGTACGTAGGCTGAGACATCCACCAGATCAGATATGCTGTCAGCTGCTGTGTGTCTGTCACTCAGACCCACGCCAAAATGCCCTGCTGGCATGAATAGATGTACAATGAGCTCTCAGTACAACCAGTGAGGGACTGAGTAGAAATGTAAACTATTTGCTTGGTTTTCCCCTTAAATAACTGCAGTGCTGTTTTGTGCAAATGCTGTAGAATATAATAAGGACTAAACAGTATTAATAATGAGTAAAAATGACTGAAGATCATAGACAGTCTTTTAAGAACAATATTCAAATTGTGAATTTATGTAGGGGGTTACTGATGCCGCACAGCTTTTAAAGGAAAATGAAGTCTGCCCATACTATGAAAGTCAAAAAGGTTGTTTGGACTGTAGCATTCTATGAAAAGTCTTGTATTGAAGAAAGAAATGCATAAATGTAAAGTAAAGTAAAGTTTGGTGTAAAGCATAAATGTATTTTTGCTCCATTTGAGTCCACTACAGTCTACAGTGGAATTCACTTTTGTAAATGTATCACTGCTGTAATTGCTGTAGACAATCATGTGCAATTCACCCTTTTCATGGAATTTTGTACCCACTTACCAAACTTTCTGTACATACTCCCAGAACAGACATTTAGCGGCAAGAAATCATTTATCTTATCAGAAGTCAGTGTACCTTTAGAATGATTTTGAAATTGATACCTCAAGACAAAAAACAAAAAAAATCGGACATACAGTTGCTTTACATAAACTTTTTCCAATTAAATGTAATTATTTGATTGTTTTAAAGAAAAACATGTGCACATAGTGATCTCCGCATTGTGTTTTTCAGAATGAAAAAATTGATTGTTAATTTTACTGACAGTCATTCATGAAAATTGAAATGGGCATTGAAGTTCTGCAAGCAAACAAGTAAGCTATATTAAATATTTGTAAGGGGTCTTTAAATGGATTTTATTCTCAAAAGAGGAGCATGAGGAAAACTGAGGCTGCACATCTGTGTTCTCGAAGCGGGGTCTGTTGAGACACAGAGGGGGGTTGTGTATTTCTCACATTTTGGAAAGTAAAGTAGAAGTGGCCAATGAGATCCAACTTATATTAAAGAGAACACGCCTTCCGTCTCTCGCTCTCCCCCTGTTACAATGAGCTAAGAGAAGGAAAAGATAATTCATCTTGCATTGCAGTGTTGGGTTGACTACTTTTGTGAGACGCGCCTGATAGCATGTTCTGAATGACTCGGGCAACAGAAGGACTAGTGTGTATGCAAAGATGAGGTTCAGCTGGGGCTTGTCTATCCTGTGGATTCTGTATGTGGGTCCTCTTAATGCCTTTTGGTGGAATAGTTCACCTGTTACAGAGGCCCCCACAGTGGACAATGACACTTCTGTTGGTGGAACAATCAGTAAGGAAGAGAAAATTGCTGGTGTAGGGTCAGAAAAAATAGATGAAGCCAGAGCGATCCAAGGATTTGTGGAGAACTGGGACCAGAACTCAACTGTGAATAACAATGTCACACTGAGGACACCGCTCATCTCCTCGAAGCTTCACCTTTCTAAAACGGGTAATAATAAGTCTTTATCAGAAGAAGTCGAACATGAAATAAATGTCAAAGTTTCCTCAGGTGATCCCATTGGGTCAAGCTTAGGCTCAGGGCCCACTATGGATTTGGCTCAGGAAGGCAAAGCAACAGCGATCATCCTTACAGGGACAAGGGTCACTGACAGCAGGATTAGTATAATTAGCACTTCCACTTTCAATGAGGATTCCACAAACTGCTTATCAAGAGGCTCAGACTGGCCTTTCTGTTTATCTCATGGTGAAGTCACATTTTCTGTACCTAATTTTTTTAACCACACCCAGGCAGAGGATGTGGTAGCTGTGTTAAATGAATGGGGTTGGCTCCTGCGCTCAGGCTGCCACCATGGTTTGGAATGGTTTTTTTGCCTACTACTGGCACCAAGATGCCATCAGCCCTCTGAGAAACCTGGGATAGCCCTGCTACCCTGCAGGACTTTCTGTGAGGTGCTGCTGGACAGCTGCTGGACAGTCCTACAGGAGAGGGGCCTGCCTGTGGCCTGCCACACCCTCCCCGAGGGACCAGAGCCCAGTCAGTCATGCCTAACCGTTAGTAACCACAAAGGTAAAACTGTGATGCATCTCAAACTTGTGCCGCTTGTCTTGTCGGTATGTTTTTTTTATTGCTGTGCTTTCTACCGTGAGAAACACAGGTCACTTCCTGTCTGTCAGTGGTTGCTCTGCTCTGCTATCGCTTTGCCAGGGCTCAGACCAACATTTACTACCTGGGTGTACGCTAACCAGCAGAATGTTTACTTATGCACATCTCCTGTAATGTGAGGTCTGCGTCTGCATGCGTGGCTCAGTGTGGATCCATTAGAATTACATGCATGCATGAATACTAATTGCACCCTCATTTTAAACATTTTCATTTTGACAGTTTTTAACCTGTAGCTCATATTTGTGTGTAAACTCTGAGTGCAAGCATTTCCAATCAGGAGTAATTATTCATTAATATGTGTGCAGTTAATTTTTGTTTCGTAAATTAGTGTAAAATGTAAAATGTATACAGAATTCTGGCAGTCTACAATTTGTTATTATTAGACACAGAATAATTAAGTGCCATACAATAATTTTTATATAGCTAGATCGTGTGTAGTTGAGGCCTGTATAAAAGTTGTTTATTGTATTTTGACTGGTTTTGAAAGGGACACACTTGACTAATACAGGAGAAAACTGTGGTGTGGAAATCCTTATGCATGTATTAAGCTAATTATTGTGTACTAATATAGAATATTCCTGATTCATCAACTAAAGAAGAATAAGAATGAGATGATGTGTATATGCACCATAACGTTTGTCTGAAACACACTTATATGCAGTTATAAGTGAATGAGAAGGATATGGGGAATCCGCTTACAGTATGTGTTATGTTATGTCAGAATTAGGTTATATAACCAGTGTTTACTCATTGTGGTCAGTTCTGATGAGCAAATTGCATTGCTTGGTGGTCTCCTATCCAAGTACTGACCAAGCCAAACCTTGCTTAGCTTTAGAGTTTAGATGAGATCAGGAGAGTCTATGGTTGTCCATGTGAAATGTAGTAAAAAAAATTATCCATCAGGCAAAGTCATTTATTCTCACTTTGTATAAGTGCTCCTATAGTGCTTCATTCTTAAAGCAATGCTTTTTTTATTTCTATACCTGGGACTCCAAACTCCTGAGCTTTAAGTCATCTATGAGCAGAATTATGTTCACTGTGAAAGCAATCATGGGGTAGTCGTGGCCTAATGGTTAGAGAGTTGGACTCCCAATCGAAAGGTTGTGAGTTTGAGTCCCGGGCTGGCAGGAATTGTGGGTGGAGTGCATGTACAGTTCTCTCTCCACCTTCAATACCATGACTTAGGTGCCCTTGAGCAAGGCATCGAACCCCCAACTGCTCCCCGGGCGCCGCAGCATAAATGGCTGCCCACTGCTCCGGGTGTGTGCTCACAGTGTGTGTGTGTGTTCACTGCTCTGTGTGTGTGCACTTTGGATGGGTTAAACGCAGAGCACAAATTCTGAGTATGGGTCACCATACTTGGCTGAATGTCACTTCACTTCACTTCACTTCAATGCTAATGTCTCTCAAGTAATTTTACTGTTGGTAAATGCTTTAAGATGCAAAATGGTGTAAATGACCTACTTGCAGTTGAACAAGACGTCACAGAGAGATATGAGATACATAAAAACTTCAATTTATTAAAAAGAAAAAAAAAACTACTGATCCAGGTGAATGATACTTAAGGCAAGCTATCACATCTATCACAATAAAATTGATTTTTCACCATGCTGAATAAGCATTCTTGTCAAACACAATCCAGTTTGACCTCCATCTTCATAAATATGTGTGAGTTGTGGTGGATGACATCAGCCACGTTTGTTGGAGAGTAACACTTGGACAAAAAAGCAGATTATTGTGTCTGTATTATTAATAAGTCAAGAACTTTCTTTGTGTGCTGGTTATAACAACAAGGTTCCCTCTGAAAATGTGTGACAAGACACAGCAGAGAATCCACGATCAGATTCAAAATGCTTTATTTTTAGCTATGAGGGACTTTTTCTCTCTTTTTTTTTAGATGATGTGCAAGATATGTTGGGACATTGATAGAAAAAAGGATTCATTGTGAAGACAGTTGTGAAGATCTGTTGTGGGGGAAGAGCAGTTCTTATCTGACACAAAGTCTTCCTTGATCGTTTAATGACCTTTCATATTTATGACTATCTCTCGCAATGCACTGTGATGGTAATTAATAAGGTTGGCGTTTTGATCTATCACTGTGGTCTTGGAGAAAGCACCATGAAAACTTCTCAAAGGCAAGCAACTGCCAATGAACATATTAAAGAGTATCGTGCAAACCATGCTGTAAGATGGTTTTTTTCTGCTACTGCATCCAGACTTCATCATTTAACATCTATTAATTAGTTTCAGTGCATTCTTTTTGGATTTAGGCCATTTTGCATTCAGTATGTTAGTTTTCCTTTTATTCCTTATTCCAATTTCTTCAGTATAAGTCATTAGACAGTGTTTAAAAAGAGCTGAATTGTTATAATTGGCAGCTGTTTCATGCTGGTCATTTCCTTGAATTACACTTTGTCTTATCTCTTGGGAAGTACAGGGGCTCAGATAATTTTCTGAAGGGAAAGTTTATCTTAATTAGGTCTCTTGGGAGTCAAGGAGGTATCAGTTAACAGGATCCTCCGGTATCCATCTCATTCATTTAATTTCCATTTACCTATCCAGCTGTCAGTAGACCTACAACCCTTAAGAAAAAAATATTTTTTGTAAAACTTTTGTTTAGTCATGTCTTATCACAGCTGTAGGATGCATGTGGGAGAGTGTGGAACAGCTGGCCAATAACACTGGTGCCCAAGGGACGATTTATTCATCAGCATGTTCAAAAGTGTTGCAGTATAGAGAACATGTTATTGTTTAATTATAGATAGATAGTTCAAGTAGTGCAGAATGATCGTTCACCAGTACTTTAAATATAATTTCCTTTGTAATAATGTTTTGAAAGGATTTCTTGCTTATGTTTACACTTTTGAAATATGGTTTATCAAATGTATGTGTCAGTCAAGCTTTGCATAGATGCTAGATGATTTTATTACTTACTTTAGTAGCATTTATAATGTCTCGTGTCAGGCTTTATAAGAAATCATTTTTTGACATGATGTACTCTCACTCATAGTGTAATTTGCAGTCTGAACTTTATGGTGGTTCCAATGGCTCCACCTTTATTGTGATTTACAAGTGGATTGTTTTAGAGTTGATGTTGTGAGGCAGGATCCAGGAGCAAGTGGACACATCTGGACTAGATAAGTCCAGGGCCAGCTAAACTCCCAGAATCCCCTGTGTAAGTGTTTTGAAAGAGGGTGACAGCACAACACAGGAATGAAATAAATGCCGGCTGAGTGGGTGAGCGACTGGACAGCCGTGTCAAATGAGAATCATGGTGTAGAATGGAAAAGCCACTAAGCTGCCATTGCCGTTGAAACATGAGTTTAGAATTAGACATGCCGTTCCCACAGTCAGAAGTATAAGCTTGGTTCAGCCCAAATCTGCCTGCCCATCTTCCTGTATGCAAGAATTAACAACAGTTTATACAACAGTATACACAAGTTTAGATGTAGAATGTAGAGAAAACCTCTTCATACAGTAACATATGTTGGAGTAATGGTTGACAGCTGTATGATAGGTATTTATATATGTTTATTTTATAAAAATTCAGAGCTGTTGCCCTTTTGAAAAAAAAAGAGTGCACTTACTGTAATTGTTTTGAATGTGCACTTGATGTATACTTCCAATCTTATATTTTTAAATACTGTACTTGCAGATAATATGATACAATAAAAGGCCACTAATATAAAAATGGTAGTTTGTTTCACTTCCCAAATTCACCTGTCAATGAATAATACAGATAATTTTGTTTATTTGGGTAACAAGTTTTAAATAAGTACAAAAAAAGTAATTATCATTACATTTACTTATAAACAATTTTAGGAGTGTGACAAATTTTTACAATGAATTTATGATGTATATTGTGCTGTCATTAAAGAGAGTAACGGTCATACTTTGTAATAATGTCGAATTTAAAGTCATTTTTTAATCATTGTTTTCATAATCTTTTGCTATGTTATGCTTAAACACTTATTTTGACGTGCTGACTAATACTGTAGTTTTTACACATATAACTAGTTTATTATTTAATATTTAATATCTTAGAAATTTAAAATTTGCCTAAAATGGAACTTTATCATTACAAATGTATAATTACAGTTGTTAAAAAGTACTTGACACAAGCATATTTAATAAATGTGTTTTAGTACTTTCAGCAGTAAACATAACACATACTGTATTGCATAAAAATAGACATAAGTCATGTTTAAGTGAGTCCAAAAGTAACTCTATTTAAGTAATTCTATTTAATATAAATGTAAACTATGATATTTTTCACAACATTTACACTAAAGAACAGTCAGGTCTTTACAAGACCTAGAGACCTTTACATTTCTGTGATCTGACAATGGTCTCCCTATATTCCATCATCAACCCTGATAAAGCTAAATTTCACATAATTAGCATGCTAAATTTAGTCTGATTCTCTCAGGACATACTGTAATGTACACTGTGAAGAATTATCCCACTGTGTCTGACTGTTTTTCCACGTTCTGTAGACATGGTAATAATCACCAGTCCCCATTTTTGTCAGTCCCCAGAGGCTGCAGCATGTTGATTTATGAGGCTGAACCAGTTGACTTTATTGAAGGGTGCAATTTTACCTTACATGTATTGCAAAGATTATATATTATCTGGTCCTTTTTCTAAAAGACACTCGCTATTTTAGGCACCAAAAAGAACTGAATCTTTGAAATATTTCAATAGCAAATGAAAATTCAGTAATAACTAAATTAATTTAATTTTCATTTAATATATTTTTCAGTGTATGTAACATCACCAAACACTACATCATTTCAACTGTAAAGTTTCCATAATTTTTTGTATTATAGATGAGAGTGGAATCTCCCTTCTGCAACTAATTGGAAACCCTCTAACTAAAAACATCACCCGGGTTACAGGCCCAAATGGACAAACTGCTTACCTCTTCACAAAGGATACCAACACAGAACAGATGGCACGTGTCCACCTTCCCACTCCCTTCTACCGTGACTTCTCTCTTGTCTTCCATTTGAAGCCCAACTCTGAAGATGCTGGAGTCCTCTTCTCCATCACTGACTCAAATCAAAAGATCATGTACATCGGGGTCAAGCTCTCAGCAGTGAAGGATGGCAAAAGAAAGGTTATTTTTTACTACACAGAGCCCGATTCAGATACATCTCAAGAGGTGGCAAGCTTTGAGGTGAAACACAAGCCACAAGAGTGGAGCCGCTTTTCTCTCGCTGTTAGTCTGGACCAGGTGTCTTTCTACGAGGACTGTAAATCTGAACACGGGATGGTAAAGTTTGAGCGCTCACCTGATGACTTGGAGCTTGAGACATTCTCCAAGATCTTTGTTGGGCAAAGTGGAGCTGATGACCCAGACAAATATCAAGTATGTCTGAAAAAAACTCTGTATGTTGGCCACATTTTATTTTAAGGTCCATTTCTCACTAAGAACAAGTCATTAACCATTACTTTTGCCTCAATAAACTGCCTAAACTGCATTTGCTGCTTATTAAGAGTTAATAAATCAGTTGTTAAGTTTGGGTATTGGGGAGGATGTAGAATATGGTCATGCAGAACATTAGCTTTATAAGTCCTAATAAACAGCCAATATGTTAATAATAGGCAACTAATAAGGAACTAGATAATACTGAGAATTGGAATAACCCTTAAGTGTTACCATGTATGCTTTTTGTTCAAATATACAAAGAGACAAAAGCAAATGTATCATGGGCCCTTTGTAGTTTTTCTGTCTGTCAGTGAGTCTGTCTGAAAAATGATTAACTGATCAGTCGATTGCCCCAACCAATATGGTATAACTACTCTATCTATACATCCATCCATCCAGGATAATTATCTGGAATGACATTTATGTTCATACACAACTACACCTGATGTGTTGACTGATGTTAACTCTGATGTTGATGTTGACCTGTTTTTTTAGGGCATGATCTCAGAGTTAAGGGTGGTTGGAAACCCACAAGCTGCAGAGCGTCATTGTAATGATCCTGAGGATGATGATGATGATGATGACTATGATGTAAGCTGCAAATAATCTTAAAACTGTGTCATTCTAATATCTACATTTTGTTTTTGTTTTGTTTTTGTTTTTTTTGTTTTTATGTATTGTTTATAGTACACAGACAGAAATGAATCTTAAACTTTCTCCCACTGAATATATTGCTAGCTTACTAACTAAATGCTAATGTGCGAAATCGAAGTTAATTCTTCCTACTCATTATTTGTAGAGTTCTGGAGAAAACGGAAGTGGAATAGATCACAGAATGGACATGGATCTTAATTTAGTAAGTATTTTTAGACATTAGTTATTGTATTTATCTGACTAAATAAGTTCTGTCAAACCCTTCTAGTAAAAAACTCTTGGTGAAAAAGCAAATGTTGCATATTAATACTTATAATGGGCTGTTGATGGTGCAGTGGATAAGACACATGCCTTTGGTGTGAGAGACCCCGGTTTGAATCCACTATGAGACACTGATGTGTCTCTGAGCAAGACACTTAACCCCTAATTGCTTCAGAGGCGTGTGACCTCTGACATATATAGCAATTGTATATCGCTTTGGATAAAAGCATCAGCTAAATTAATAATGTAATGTAATAATACTTACTACAGGACTACTTGTGACATATTGCAATGTGATGTGTCTATCGGATGTTCACTTAAAAGATACCACTTTAGAATATCATCATTAATGAATAAGGACAAAGGAACAAATGAGTAACAATTTTAACACTACTATTAACTATCAAGAAACATCTATAGGTTATGTATGTAACCATGGTTCCCAGAGGGAATGAGACGCTGCATCTAGAATCACTTTGGGAATGCCCATGCGTGACCGCATTCTGAAGCGCGTGTAAAATCAGCCCGATGGAGCAGCGAGACGTCACAAGCAGGGTGACATGAGCACCAGGAAGTACAAAAGCACATCCGTCAAAGCAAAAGTTAGCTTCGATGAAGTAACACCTGCAGGGATGCAGGGAGTATGGCAAGGAGAAGCAGCATCCCGTTCCCTCGGGGAACCATGGTTACATACGTAACCTCGAGACGTTCTTACTGAACTCACTGCGCCATACTACCAAGTCCTACTACATACTACCATGTGTGTGTGTATCTCATGAGCACATCACAAAGAGAGAACTTGGGAATCTGGGGTAGATGCCAGGTCTAGGTTATAGAAGCGGACAAGCGAACAAGAGTGTGGAGAGGACCAGCCCGCAGAAGCACAAATTGAGAGCCACCCAAGTTGAGAGCCTTGGAGGCTGCCATACTGCCATACCTGGTCGAGTGCGTTCTGAACCCCTTGGGTGACAGGAGGCCAGAGGACTCTTAGGCTAGTGAGATGGCCTTGACCGCCAATCTACTCATAGTCTGCTTGGTCGCTGGAGATCCTTTGGTGGACCAAAGCAAACAAACAGCTGATCTGCCTTACATAATGGCGCAGCTCTGTGTGTAAGCATCCAGTGCTCGAACTGGACAGAGCATATTAAGCCTTTCTTGGCCTACTTCCTAGAATGGAGTAGTACAGAAGTACTATGGGCCCCGGCAAAGAAGTGGGCACCTTCGGGACATACCCGAACATTGGGTAAAGGAATGCCCTAACCATGCCTAAAGCAAATTCCAGACATGAAACAGAAAGAGCCTGAAGATCCTCGATCCTTTTAAGTGAGGAAATAGCGAGGAGAAAATTAATCTTGGGCTTGAGAAACTTGACTTAAACTTCATCTAGATGTATAAAGGGGGCATTGCATAACCACTCCAGAACCACAGCCAGATCCCATGAGGGCACCTTAGTACGCTGTACTGGCCTCAGCCTCATGGTGCCATGGAGTAAACGAGTGATAAGTGTGTGTTTTCCCAATGACTGACCACCCAGAAGGGTGTGATAAGACCGTCTTGTATACCTTCAAAGTGGAGGGAGATAGCCCTGTGGAAAATCACTCCAGCAGAAACTCCAGAACTGTACCAATTGGGCAGTTGAGTCGGTCTTGCAATCGCTGTCCGGACCATGATGTGAAAAGCTTCCGCTTAAAGACAGAGATCTAAGATCGAAAGCAACCCTCCATCCTTCTTCGAAACGATGGAGTAACAGATGTAGAAACCGGATGCTCTATCACTAGAGAGAGAGAGAGAGAGATGGAAGAGGAACACATTTTATGGCCCCCTTCCTCAAGAGAGGTATCTGCTTCTTGTTCCATTACCAGAGCCTGCTCAGGGCCCACTAGTTTGTCAATGACCCCATTGAAACGAGGTGGGCGAGAACCGAACTGGAAAGTTTCCACGCTGACAGAAAATCTACTAAGGGAACCTGCCTCTCAAGGCTGGCCTCTGGTGTTATTAGAGGAGCCAGTTTGGTGCCCTGAAGTGGATGACAGACAAGGAACGACCACCTGACTGCTGTAGCACCCTCAATTGAGGGGGAGAGCGCTCCCATGCTGTATCGTTGCCAGGCGGGAGCTGGGAATTTTGCTCATTGGAGCTCACTGAGCCCTGAAGCACCAAGGGTGGCAGGCGAGCCTCCATGAGGGCACTGAGGGCACTGTATACTGAGGTGTTATCCCCAACACTTTTGACCCAACTACTACCCCTTAAATATTTACCACCAAACCTGCCCTATTCACATATCCCACCTCAGTAGCAGCATAAGTGTTTTGCGATTCAAAATAAAAAATCATAGGCACACCTAATATAAAGTGATTAAAAAATTAGTAACTACTATTTTTTCATATTTCCCAGACAATTACTAAAAACCTTAATATATTTTTGTAATTGTAAATATTTTAAGTTTTTGTAATGTTGCTAAGTATAGAATTTTCTAATATTCATAATGGTTGGACAAGATGGTTCACATGTTTATAGGTAATTCCACAATTTCAGGAAGGAGAGGCTATTTTGCTTAATTCTGCCTTGTAGCTGTTGTTTGGGGTAACATCTCAGGAGGTTGGTCACATACTTTATGTCTGCGATTTCATACTTGTAGCAGTCCTATAATCTCCTACTACTTCACTGCCATATTTGTTGTTGGTTGAATTGATTTTTAGTGGCATAGAAAGCACTTATACTGCTTAATGTATTGAACTTTGGAAAAGGTTAGTTCACCCAAAAATGAAAATTCTGTCATTCATTTCTTACCCTCATGTCGTTCCAAACCCTTAAAACCTTCCTTCATCTTCGAAAAAACAAATTAAGATATCTTTGACTTCTCTGACCCTTCATAGACAGCAAGGGTACTACCACGATCAAGGCACAGAAACGTAGCAAAGTCATCGGTAAAATAGCCCATGTGACATCAGGGGATTAACTGTAATTTTACAAAGCAATAAAAATATTTTTTTGTGCAAAAAGAAAGCAATAATAACATCAACATACTCAAAGTAATCAGCTATATTTACATTCAGTAGAAATTGTCCACTTGCTGAATGTAAACAACGCTGATTACATAGATTACATTCTGGGGTACTCTCCAAAATGGCAGAAGATGTTAACTGGGGAAAAGAATTGTTAAATAGATTATATTATTGTTTTCTTTGTGCACAAAAAGTATTCTCATAGCTTCGTAAAATTAAGATTGAACCCCTGAAGTCAAATGGACTGTTTCACCGATGTCCTTACTAGGTTTCTGTGCCTTGATCATGGGAGTACCCTTGCTGTCTAATGAGGGACAGAGAGCTCTCAGATTTAATAAAAAAAAATATCTTAATTTGTGTTCCGAAGATGAATGAAGGCCTTACAGGTCTGGAACGACATGAGGGTAAGTAATGAATGACAGAATTTTCATTTTTAGGTGAACTAACCCTTTAAAACAAAATAACCTGAAGTAGATGTAAGGTATGTTACTAAGTATGACAAAACAAATAAGTTAAACAACATATTTTATCAACCATAAGATATGTCTTTTTAAAGCTGTCTTGAGTGTGTTTTCTATCTCAATGGTTTCTGTTCTGCAGCCCCTGCCTTCAGAACCTGCTTCTACAGGGCCTACATTGGAAACAGATGACCATCAGAAAGCTACAGGTCTGTGCAATTGCTATTTGATTTTTGAATTTTTTATTTTTTTTTTTGATTAATGACAAGAGTACAAACAAACAGGCTTTGGCACATACATACAGGTGCATCTCAATAAATTAGAATGTTGTGAAAAAGTTCATTTCAGTAATTCAACTCAAACTGTGAAACTTATGTATTAAATAAATTCAATCCACACAGACTGAAGTAGTTTAACTCTTTGGTTCTTGTAATTGTGATGATTTTGGCACACATTTAACAAAAACCCACCAATTCACCACCAATCTCAACAAACTAGAATACTTCAAAAGACCAATAAAAAATACAAAATAAAATAAAACTTTTTGGTGAATTGGTGGCCTTCTGGAAAGTATGTTAATTTACTGTACATGTACTCAATACTTGGTAGGGGATCCTTTTGCTTTAATTACTGCCTCAATTCGGCATGGTATTGAGGTGATCAGTTTCTGGCACTGCTGAGGTGCTATGGAAGCTTAGGTTTCTTTGACAGTGGCCTTCAGCTCATCTTTTTGGTCTCTTGTTTCTCATCTTCCTCTTGACAATGGGGTTCAGGTCTGGTGAGTTTGCTGGCCCGTTAAGCACACCAACACTATGGTCATTTAACCAACTTTTGGTGCTTTTGGCAGTGTGGGCAGGTGCCAAATCCTGCTGGAAAATGAAATCAGCATCTACAAAAAGCTGGTCAGCAGAAGGAAGCACGAAGTGCTCAAAAATGTTTTGGTAAACGAGTGCAGTGACTTTGGTTTTCAAAAAACACAATGGACCAACACCAGCAGATGACATTCGACCCCAAATCATCACAGTCTGTGGAAACTTAACACTTGACTTCAAGCAACTTGGGCTATGAGCTTCTCCACCATTCTTCCAGACTCTAGGACCTTGGTTTCCAAATGAAATACAAAACTTGCTCTTATCTGAAAAGAGGACTTTGGATCCACTGGGCAACAGTCCAGTTCTTCTTCTCCTTAGCCCAGGTAAAATGCCTCTGACATTGTCTGTGGTTCAGCAAATTTCTTGACACGTCTGTGTGTGGTGTCTCTTGATGCCTTGACCCCAGCCTCAGTCCATTCCTTGTGAAGTTCAGTCATATTCTTTAATCGATTTTGCTTGACAATACTCATAAGGCTGCGGTTCTCTCGGTTGGTTGTGCATCTTTTTCTTCCACACTTTTTCCCACTCAACTTCCTGTTAACATGCTTGGATACAGCACTCTGTGAACAGCCAGCTTCTTTGGCAATAAATGTTTGTGGCTTACCCTCCTTGTGAAGGGTGTCAGTGATTGTCTTCTGGACAACTGTCAGATCAGCAGTCTTCCCCATGATTGTGTAGCCTGGTGAACCAAACTGAGAGACCATTTTGAAGGCTCAGGAAACCTTTGCAGGTGTTTTGAGTTGATTAGCTGATTGGCATGTCACCATATTCTAATTTGTTGAGATAGTGAATTGGAGGGTTTTTGTTAAATGTTAGCCACAATCATCACAATTAAAAGAACCAAAGACTTAAACTACTTCAGCCTGTGTGCATTGAATTTATTGAATACACGAGTTTCACAATTTGAGTTGAATTACTGAAATAAATTAACTTTTCCATGACATTCTAATTTATTGAGATGCACCTGTAAATTTGAAAATTGTTGAATCTGTGAAATTTGGACAACCTATGTAAGAGCTCACAAAATATGACATACACACAGAAATTGCTTCAAACTGAATGCAATGGTAATGCTGCAATGCCATCTTGTGGACAATATTTACACAGAACCTTGTGTGCAATGGAAAGGTTCTTCATGGAAACATCAATGTCAATAAACAACCTTCACTGACAATAAAGTTTGCCAACACAGGAAACATAAAGAATAAGGTTTTAAAAAATATGTTTTAAATTTAAATAATATTTCACTATATATGTTTTAAGAGCAAATGTTTGTTGTAATTTTAATTAAACAGGCAGGCAAAAAGCTCTCCTCTTTTAACTATTATGTTTATTGCATTCACTTTATACACATTATATGCATGAATGAATGAATGAATAAATAGCTACTAAATGTTTATGTTTCAAAGGGTTTTATCAGTTAATTTGGATGTCATTGTGAAGAATAAATTACGTTTATCTGCTTAAATGTATATTAAATTCAATTTGTTGAATGTGTGCTTATTTTACCCATGTAGGAAAAAAGATTATTAAGTGATTTAAAATTTACTGTACAGTAAAACCTTTTAATTTTAAATTATTACAAAGTGCAAATTTATACCCTCTGTGCCTCTTTTTATGTTTAGAAATTTTACGTTTTTTCACTTCATATGAATGGGATGACACTTGTGACTTTGTCGCATTAGCTATGTGAACACACAAAAAATCATGATTTTGATATGTTAAAGGTTCAATAATTTAAATAAATAAAGTCACACTGGGCTCCTTATTGGTAAAAAATGACCGACATATAAATGGGAAATATAAAAAATAAATAAATACAAAAACAAAAAATATATATATTTTTGTAGTACAAACTACAAATTAGACATGATGCAAAAAAAAGCACACAGCAATGAAAGGGGGACACTCTAAAATTTCATGGGTGTAAAATAAATGCAACAGGTTTAAAAAAAAAAAAAAAGAAGAGACATTTAATTGATGTACAGCAAGAAAGGGATTAAACTCTAAAACATCAAGAATACACCAACTTAAACGCATACACACTCACATGCACACACACTTACAGACACAGCACACTATTGTACACACACAAATGAAGTGGTGTGGCTGTAACAATGACCAGATTGATACTGGTTTTGACCAGATTTGATAATTATTTTTATTAAATTCTGATGTTATGTGTAACAAAAAGTCCTTCTCTGTGTTCAGTTTTGACTGTAGTAAAATTAGGCTTATATATAAATATTTATATCTAAAAAAACATTAGACATAAGTATTTCATATGTTATTTATTTATTTATTTTTATTTTTATTTTATTACTCCCAGCAGATAGCACTAATCTGCATTAAAAATGTAATTTTAAAGGCCTGGTCTTTATTTTAACATGAAATACTGCTTTTACATTCTCAGAGTCTAAACGTGAATCAGCCACACTCTCCAGCACAAGTCAAGATAAGGTACAGTACAGTTCTGTTTTGGGTTCTTTTATAATCAAACATATTAAATGATTGTTGCATTATTGGGATGCTAACAGACCGCTTACTACAATGTCTAAAAAAGAAAAGGTTAAAGTAAATAGACTGTAGATTATGTTTTTTTTGTTGTTGTTGTTGTTGATGGATGACGATATGCAATTTGCATAGTAAATCTTACATAAAAGGCTGATATACGCATTGCCCATTTTTCTGTATAGGGTAGTACTGGGTCTGGATATCCTGGCCCCAAAGGTGATCGTGGGCCTCCAGGACCACCTGGTCCACCTGGACCAGCTGGACCCCAGGGTCCAGTAACAGAATTGATAAGCTCAGGGGATATAAAGGTGGAGAGTATACAGGGTCTAATGGGCCCACCAGGTCCAAAGGGCCCACAGGGGGAGCCAGTGAGTAACATAAACGTCCATTAGCCTTTCATTACTGTTAAAATGAATCATATTTTTAAAAAGAGTCATGAGTGTTCAGAAACATAAGTTTAATGTTTTATAGGGTGAACCAGGGCAGGACGGCAAACCGGTGAGTTTTGTGGAAAGACTCTTTCGGACAGTGTTTGAATATTTTCTAATATTTTGTGTATTACTTCTTCATTCTCATTTTGTGTTACTATTCAGGGCCCTGAAGGACCCAGAGGTTTTCAAGGACCGCCTGGTACTACAGGACATAAAGGACAGAAGGTGGTTTGCAAAAGTGTTTTTGTGAAAATAAAATGTACAATTTACTAGGTCTATACTGGAGGTGAAAAATCATTGTTGACCAAAACCAAGAAAACAAAAGCCCTTTGAGGGTTTGAAGGCAGAACATTATCAGGCACACTGGGAAAATTGCTATTTTTCACCAAGGTCTTTGTATGGAACAATAAATAAAATAATTGTCTTTGTTTTTATTGTTTTTTTGTTTTTTTTTTTGTTTTGTTTTTTTGTATCTCTAGGGACAGAAAGGGGAAGGACAGTCAGGTCCTAGAGGCCCACCTGGGCCACCTGGACCTCCTGGACCCTCAATCTCAGACAGGACTGTGAGTATAAATACATCTAGTACAGGTCTATGTGCTTGGAGTTAAACTGTGATTACAGTAGAAGGAACTAATGAGAGCCTATTATGAATTATAGTGACGCAAATGTAGTGTATGTAGTGACAAAGTTAAGTTAAGTTGTTTTCTTGAGTTTCCTTTTGCTGAAAATTAGCAGTTGTCACAGTATAGAAATACCATGAAACCTGTTGAATGAGCTAAAACATCTGTGTTTTATATTGTAATGTTGTCCCTTCAGACATTTATGGATATGGAGGATGGTTCTGGATCATCGCCGGTATGTTTTAACAATCAGTCAATCTATGACTAAGACTAATAGCCTAATTTGAAAGCATTCTTAATATTTCTTTATGCTTTTATGGTGTATATGCAATATACTAAAAACTATTCTTATATAAAGCATCAACAATTTTGATGACAATATGTATCTTGGCATTTCTTAATGTAACTTTGCCCTTTTAAACCCATTTAACTATGGTTATCACACCATGTCAAGCATCATATTATAAAAATAGATCTTAACATATTTTACATAAATTATATATATATATATATATATATATATATAAATATTTTTTTTTTTTTTTTTTTTTACTCTACTGACTATCCCAATGAATTCACTAGATCTGCTGCTGTTGTGTTTGGATGTATAATTTCATTTTGGAGTTAAAGTTCAATATGTTCTCATCTTTTCAGCATTTATGCTGTCATCCTGGTCTACCTGGTCCTCCTGGGCTTCCTGGGCTGCCTGGGCCCCCAGGACAAGACTGGCCAACTGAACCAGAATTAGAACCTTTTGAAGCTGGCCCCACTGGTCCCCCTGGACAAAATGGGTTCCCTGGGCGTCCTGTAAGAAATTGTCCCCTCTTCATTAATCCCGTTTACTTTAAAACATTTAGTAGAATTTTGTTTGTGTTCTGTTTATTCTCTTTATTATGACTCAGGGGGCCCCAGGGCGACCTGGAAAACCTGGTCCTCCTGGTCCTCCAGGCCAAAAGGTAAATATTAATTTGAATTTTTAAATGATATTAATATCTTTTTTTATGATTTTTAATAGGCCTGATATATGAAATCAAACTATTTATTTTTTCTCTCTCTCTTTTAGGGAGACTGTGGTGATCTTGGCTTACCTGGAGTTGCAGGGGAACAGGTAAGACAAGTGATGCTAGCATATTAAATAAATTAGATGTGAATACAGTATATGCTCACAGAATACTGAAATACAACTGAAGTCAGACATTTCTGTCTATGTTTTTTTTTTTGGGAAGTTAATCTTCACTATGTATATTTTTTTCTCCCTGTAGCAAAGCTCTGCTTTCTCTTTTTTCTCCAACTGGTTTCCTTCCTGGGAGACTAGTGGGGCACAGGTATTCTAAAATCATGCATGACTACAAACTAACTGAATTGAGTTTTGTGTGTCACAAGAACTTGTCTGATGAATGAAAGTGTTATTTTTTAAAAAAAAATTCAACTTTTCATCATCAAAATTTTGCCTACCATTCAATGAGCGCTAGTGAACTGATCAAATCAGACTTTTGCTTTAGCAAATACAGACTTTGTGTTTGACTCTTCTACTTATGTTTTTAGTTCTTGTGCAAGGCTTGCTTGTCATTTTCATGCATTTATTTGCAACATTGCAACATTGTGACAATTGAGGACTGCTCACATAACCTGTTTATGGATGCATTCAAAATATGGCTTCACGAGGCTTCAAAACTTTGCAATTAGATTGTTTTGAACAAGTTGTTCGGAGTGCATTCAAAATTGGCCAATTCATGTGATTTTATCAAATGAGGCTTTAGAATGCCGTATTTTGCTGTTTTGAAATTGTGATGTGTGATTGTTCAGTGATATGGGATGTTAATGAAGTGAACCCATAAACCATGCAGTGTCTAATAGATGATTTTAACTGATCTTTAAGTTTATTATATATTGTTGACAGATTACAATAAGAGCCCTTATTACCCTGCACCATGTTGTAAACAAGGCATATTACCTATCAAGAGCCAATTTCATGACTAAACTTATTAGTTGACTCAAATTTAGTCAACTAAAGACAGTCAGCTTAAGCTTTTTTACAACACTTTTGCAAGTTTCAAACCCTCCCTTCCCATTCCCTTTTCTTTAGGGTCCAAAAGGTACAGTAGGAATCCCAGGGCCAGAAGGTATGGCAGGGCCACCTGGGCCTATGGGACCTCAGGGACCTCCAGGACCCCCTGGACCCCCTGGACCGGCCTTCCGAATTACTGTAAATTACTTACTGTAATCTTTGTAGTTCAGCACCCTCAAAACTTTTAATCTCAGGACTATCACAAGGGCCATAAAGTCACAGGACTTTGTGCCTCTACAGTAGGAGGCCTAGAACTTGATCTGCCATATCCACTGTGCTTTCAGACTGATGGAAAAGAAAAGGAAGTTGATCTTCAATACATTCCAGGAGTCATGGGGCCACCAGGTCCACAGGTACTATAAACTGCTGTCACATCATAATCACAGCAACACAGTGCTTATTCCACCTCATTCCTGTTTTTTTTTCTCTCTCTAAAGGGACCTCAGGGGATACCTGGACTACCAGTGAGACTATGATTTATATGTTTTAATGTGGTATCCATGTTACAAATTACAATGTAAATTACACCTACCTGGGAGAAAAGTTCATTCTCATTTCTCTAAACTTTTTTGCAGGGAAAATCTGGTTTACCAGGTATTTCAGGTCAGAAAGGTGAAGAAGGTCAAAGAGGACGAGAAGGAATGCCAGGGTTTGATGGCTTTCCAGGAAAAATAGTGAGTGAAAGATCACTAGCATGAAGATCAGCTTTGAACAGCAATACTGTAACTTTTAAGTAATTTCTTTGGTCACACTTTATTTTAGGGTCCAATTCTCACTATTAACTAACCATTAACTATGACTTGTGCCTCAATTAACTCAATTAACTATTTGCTGCTTATTAATAGTTTATAAGGTAGTTGTTAAGGTTAGGTTATTGGGTAGGATTATGGATGTCATGCATTATATGTACTTTATAAGCACTAATAAACAGCCAATATGTTAATAATAGACATGCTACTAAGCAACTACTTATTAGTGTGAATTGGACCCTATACTAAAGTGTTACCATTTCTTTTTTACAGGGGCTAAAGGGGGAAAGAGGATGGAAAGGTGAAAAAGTGAGTATTCATTTGAAGACACTTAGCTTAGATGTAGGATCTCTATCGCCAGTTCACTCAGCCTTCAGCAACAGTATTCAATCCAGTTCAACACTATAACTATTCTGTGGACCTAAGCAATAGATTTATATTAATATATTTGTATTTAGGGTGATCCTGGTCTGGTAGTAGGGCCTGCAGGACCACCAGGGCCACCAGGTCCTCCAGGACAAGTTATCTATATTAATAGCAGTGTAAGTGTTATCATACAGTAAACCCTCAAAGGACCTTGTATAACTAACATTTTACTGATCCTTTACAACAAACAGTGACTTAAATCACATTTAATTTCAGACAAATGGAGAATATGGAATCCCTGGACCACAGGTGAAAGGAACTGATAAATAATAGTCATTATAGCTTTTTAATAATTTGAGTATGTAAAATATCCTGCAGTTCATATACAGAATATACTGTGTTTTATGATTTACTATTTGCATATTATAATATATAATAAAAATGTTTTGTTCTTGTTTTATTAGGGTACACCTGGTATAGCTGGTCAGGCAGGATTCCCTGTAAGTTTTTAATCACTGGTAATTTTGTTGTAAGTCTAGTATTGTATATTTTGGATAACATCTGCACCTTTTTATTTAAATGTTCATTTTAAACCTAAAGGGACACTCCACCCCAAAATGAAGATTTTGTAATTAATCACTTTACACCACGTCGTTCCAAACACGTATAAGCTTTGATCATCTTCAGAATATAATTTAAGATGTTTTGGATGAAAACCAGGAGGCTTGTGACTGTCCCATAGATTGCCAAGTAAAATACACTGTCAGGGTCCAGAAAAGTATGAAAAGCATCGTCAGAATAGTCCATCTGCCATCAGTGGTTCAACCGTAAGGTTATGAAGCGACAAGAATAATTTATCCGCACATCACCGTAGCGCAGGCTGCATACACTCTTCTTTGTGAGCTGCGCCACAAAGATGCGCTATTTTCTTTTAAATCAATATGTAAATACATGTAGAAAACAGAAGAGTGTATGTAGCCTGCGCTATAGTGATGCATGGAGCTAGTTTGTGTAGTTGCGGAGTTGCTGGGGACTATTTTCAGGTGCTGCGTAATATCATTGTGTATTGCAATGCATTCATCGTGCTCTCCCAGCTATTTAGATGCCAAGACCTATATATGTTACAGAATTAAAAAGACTGGTCTACACTCTTAAAATTGGTTTATTTAAAGCTTTAAACTATAAAAGAATGTGAGAAGTGAAAACTGTTTTATAATGTATATTTTTTTATTTCTTTAAAGGGACCAGTGGGTCCAAAGGGTGATCAGGGGGAACCTGGACTACCAGGAGACTCTGTCAAGGTAATACATAAAACTCTATTAGGAAAATACACTTTAGAAAATAAATAAAAAAAACAGGGGTACTGCACCAAATATTCTTTAGTTAAAACATTAGTATTGTGTTGTTTAAAAATGAATATGAAATAGTTTTCTTTGCATTACTTGAGGTCTGAAAATACTTTGTCATTTTGACCAGTTGTTTTCTGCAAATTAATGCTCTAAATAAGAATATGATTGGAATGGATTTGGAATAGATGTATTTAACCCATAGGAAAACCATAGAAACTGATAATTTTGTAGTGGTCTCTTAATTTTTTTAGGGCTGTATATATGTACAGTGCCATGAAAAGGTTTTCATTTTATTTTTGTATGTCACACTTGAATTGTCAAAATCAAAAAAAAATAAAAATAAAAAGGAATATTATACAAAGATAACCGGAGTAAATACAAAATGCCGTTTTGAAAAAAAAAAAAAAATTATTAAAGGACAAAAGCGGTCCAAACCTGTTTGGTACTACATGAAAAAGTAATTGCCCCCTAAATGAAATAACTGGCTGTGCCACCCTTTGCTGCATCAACTGCAGTCAAGCTTTTGTGATAACTGGCAATAAGTCTTTCACGTCGCTGTGGAGGAATTTTGACCCACTCTAAGCAGAATTGATTTAATTCAGCCACATTGGAGGGTTTGCGAGCATAAAATGACTTTTTAAGGTCATGCCACAGCATCTCAATGGGATTTAAGTAGACTTTGACTACAAAACCTTAAAAAAAATGTTTTGCCATTCAGAGGAGATTTTACTGGTGTGTTTGGGATCATTGTCCTGCTGCATAACCCAAGTGCACTTGAGTTTAAGGTCACAAACTGACAGCCGGACATTCTCCTTCAGGATTTTTTGATAGAATTCAGTTCCATCAGTTATGTCAAGTCATGCAGGTCCTGAAGCTGCAAAGCAGCCCCAAACCATCACACTACCATCACCATGTTTGACTGTTGGTATAATTGTTTTTCATGAAATGCTACATGTTATGTATGTGGTATGTTTATTTTATCCCAGATGCAATGGGACAATCCACAGAATATTGGCCCAAAAGTCTTGGGCCATAAGGGCAAATGTGAGACAAGCCTTTGTGTTCTTTTTAGTCAGAAATGACTTTTGCCTTGGAACTTTTCCATGGATGCCATTTTTGCCCAGTCTCTTTCTTATTGATGAATCATGAACACGGACCTTAATTGAGGAAAGTGAGACCTACAGTTCTTTAGATGTTGTTCTGGGTTCTTTTATGACCTCCTGGATAAGGTGTTGATGTGATCTTGGAGTAATTTGATAGGCCGGACACTCCTGGGAAGGGTCGTCTCTGTTCCAAGTTTTCTCCATTTGTGGATAATAGCTCTGACTGTGGTTCCCAAAGTCCCAAAGCCTTAGAAATGTCTTTATAACCCTTCCAGACTGTTTTGTTTCTCATCTGTTTTTGAATTTCTTTAGATCACGGCATGGTGTTTTGCTCTTTAAGCATGCTTCACTTTGTCACACAGGTTCAAGTGTACCTGAATCTACAAGTTATTTTTTGATTCAACAGGTCTGGCAGTAATCAGGCCTGGGTGTGGCTAGTGAAATTTAACTCAGCTTTCTAAAAAAATTGTGGTTAAACAGTTCTTTCATGATTTAACAGGAGGGGGCAATTAATTATTTTTTAATTTTTATTTTTCAGGTAGGGCCAGACAGATTAGGACAGCTTTTTTCCCTTAATAAATGAAGTCATCATTGAAAAACTGCATTTTTCATTTACTTGCAATACCTCGGTGTAATATTAAAATGAGTTTGATGATCTGAATCTTTTAAGTGTGATAAATGTGCAAAAAATAAAAAACAGGAAGAGACAAAAACCTCTTCACAGTATTTGGAAGATATTACCTTTATTCAATGAGCATATTTCATCCTCTCACACTGAATATGATTTTGTTCTGTTTTCTTTAGGGTCAAAAAGGTGAACCTGGCCTTATCATAGACTCTAGTGGTAAACCCATTAACATGGGGGGGCTGGCTGGACAGCTGGTGAGAAACCTGCTGCTTTCATTCAGATAGATGAGTTTAGATTAGAACTTTTAAGCATCCATAGCATTGTTAGATAATTGATGTAGTTACAGTACTATCTGTTTTAGGGTGAACCAGGACCTCCAGGACCAGAGGGGCCTTTGGTGAGCTTTTGGCTTTTTGTCCTGCTGGGGTATACCACACAGAAAAGCTCTATATTTACCTGCAAAATGTCCCTAGTATTAAGAAATGCATTTACCATTATTAACACTGCTGATATTTCAAGAGTATATGTCATTGATATGTATCAAATATATTTGAAATTTTTAACTCTTTAGGGTCCAGTTGGGCCACCTGGACCAAAAGGAGAAATCGGATTACCAGGCAGACCAGTGAGTAACTCTTATCAAATCTAACGATTTTCTATTATTTTACATATTTTATTTTATTATAGACTTTTGCAGTGACTGTCAGTATCAACGCATTAGCCAATATAATTCATCAAACATATAGTTGGCTCTAAATAAAAAGTATAATTACTTTTTATTAAATTTTAATTAAACGCAATTATTTTTTTATTATTTTTTTATTTACTTTAAATTAACATAAGCATTTGCTGTAAAACAATTATATACTTACTACATAATATACACAATTATATGATTATTCAGTTGAATAAATAATTTATCAATTAAAGTATTAATAAAAACATGATTTTATGAGGATAATGTGTGTACTATGTGTTTTATAGATATATGAGTGTACGTAAACTGTTTATTGTGTTTTTAAGCCAGTGTCAAATATGAATTTCTGTCTAGGAACTCTGTTCAGACAATCAAGTAAAGTAAAGTAAAGTGAAGTAAAGTAAAGATACAAAAAAGAACAGTTAAGAACAAGTGAAAAGTCAGAAAATTCAAATGTTTGGTCACATGCCTGAACATACAGGAATAGAGATAATATAGTAATTAAAGGTTATAGATAATGGTCAGTTTTGTTTTAAGTAGAAGTAAACCCTTTTCAAAAAGCAGCAATGAAGATAAAATAGTCAGATGAGAGTCTGAGACAAATTAAGCATTTTACAAATTTAATTAGCAGTCATTTACTGACAGTGTTGAGCAATATTAGTTATGCTTTTAATTTCATTTAGTAATGTCTCTGATATTGTAATATCTTTTCTTATTGTGGTTGAAAATTACATATACTGTGATAAAGCATTTGGTTGAACATTACTTAGATCATGGTAAATATTTTTGTCATATTGCTCACCTCTAAGTAGTAAAACAGGGAGCAGCTAGAATGACAACACATAATGGTTTAACAATCGGAGACCATAAATCACAGCAACTCCAAATTTGGTAGGTGGATCTTGAATCATTCTCATTACTCAGCCACACACAAAGACTTCCTACCATCTGTTTATTGTAAATTAACCTAGTACAGAAAATTCTATGGAATCCCATTATGAAAAGTTATCAAAATCATGTTTAACTGTAAATCAGCATGGTCATTCCCAGCCAAAACAAAAATAATGGACATGGTCACCATTACTTAAATGGCCAGTTACACAGTAAGATTTATTGTAATACATTGATTTTATAATGCAATCCTTGGTATGTGTCCGTCTAGGCACCAGACAAACATAAAAATGTCTCTGTGGGATCATTAGCCCAATCAGATTGAATTTTTTGCATGTAGTGTCTTTGTCCTACTTCTTTCTTCTTTCCCATGGTAACTATCAAGAAGATGCTTAATAGCTTGAAAAATATGTGCTTGACAAAGATGCCTAAACCCTGATAATTGTTGCTTGCAGAGAATTTATTTTCTATTTTATTATTTTTTCATTGAATATTATTATTTTTATTAGTTCATAATTTGGTATATTCCTAAAAATACAATATTCTTAATCAAAAGGGTCGTCCTGGACTAAATGGTAAAAAAGGACAGAAAGGCGATTCAGGTGGAGGATATGGTTATGGATATCAGGTAGATAATGAACAACTTTGAACAACAAACATACTATTTATTTTGTTTTAATTGTTACTACAGCAGTGTACAGTATACTTTATATAATACTAAAGATTTTAAACTGGTTTTAGGGACCCCCTGGGCCGCCTGGCCCACCTGGTCCTCCAGGACCTTCAGTTTCTGTGGGACGATATGATGTAAGTAATTAATGTTTAAAAAAAATAAACAAGTACCTCATAATTTGTGGGTTTATTTGTCATAAAAATAGTATTTGTACTGGCTCATAATATTTAATTTGGTCGGCCTCTAGGGTTATGATGAAGGCAACTCAAGATTTCCCCATGGTGAGTAAATAAATCTGATTTGTCATTTTCCAATCCATATCTGGTGTTATCACATTCCATTTTAGTTTATAATTAATATGTTTATAAGAATATTTGTTTGCGATGTGTGCTCTTATGGTTAAGAATTCTTCTGAAAATTGTTTACATTACTTTGTATAATAGCATCTGCTAACTGAATGAATGTAAACATATCTGACATTTCATTACCTCAGCTATAAAAGGGGACAAGGGTGAAAGAGGAACACCTGGCATCCCTGGCTTGCCAGGTAAGACACATCAAGCCTTTTTATAGAAACAGTTGAATAAGGATTTTTCTAAACAACAAAATGTGAACATGATTTGAATGTCAACATTTTCTGTCATAGGTCTCACTACCACCTTTGACATTTATGCATTTAAGGTATGATGATTCCAAATTTATACAAGTTTCCTGTTTACATGTTATGTTCTGCTGAATACGGGCAGTACATGGAAATTGTACTTGATTTTGTAATGTGTTATGCTGTAGCATGAGATGAAAGGGGAGCTTGGTCCTAGAGGACAGAAGGGAGAACCAGGAGCAGGTTACTATGACCCTCATCATAGTGTAGCACAAGGCCCACCCGGAATACCTGGACCACCGGTGACTACACAGACGTGAAACTATGCTTCTTAGATTCTGAGTAAACCATTCTGTCTTGTTGTTGACTAAAGTGTTTTTGTATAGGGCCCTAGAGGAGAATCTATTAATGGGCCTCCAGGACGTCCAGGGCCCCCAGGGCCTCCTGGAGCCCCAGGAATCGGTTATGATGGTCGCCCAGGTAGTCCAGGTCCACCTGGACCCCCTGGATCATTGCTGCCAGGTGCCCACCAACCTTCACAAAGTAAGGAATTTACACACACAGCCACTCACATGTAAAATATATTTTGGGTACTGAAGGATGCAGCTTTGAAACTGACCTGTTTCATGTCCTGATCTAATTTCTTGTCTCTGCCTTTTTCCAATCTTGTCTCAAATTGCCCTATCCAATAAATGCAAAAGCCAATAAATAAAAGATTTTGGATTTTAACTGTAATACCTTGATCCTTTAGCAATCCATATTCCTGGGCCTCCTGGACCCCCTGGACCTCCTGGACATTTAACCGGGGTGAGTTACACTATACTGTGACACTACTTAAAGTCTGTAGGCACATTGATCTTTTCTTTTGTAGTTAGTTGGTCTGTTGTTTTTTTCCTCAGGTTATGGTTTTGAGTTCTGTTGATACCATGACTGCAACAACTATCCGGTATCCTGAAGGCACGCTAATCTATGTAAAAAACAACAGAGAACTTTATATGAGAGTACATGATGGCATCAGAGAAGTCATGGTAATTGTCTATTATTGTTTCTCCATCTTTTTGTAAGAAGAGTGGAAACTTAAAGGGGTCATATGATGTGATCATGCATAGATAACATCCCTAAAGTTGCAAAGACTTAAGTCTCAAATCCATAGAGATATTCTTTATAAAAGTTAAGACTCAAGCACGCCCCCCTAAAACACATGTTTAAACATGCCCCCACGTCTTCTTCACTGTGTGGGAAGATTTGCATAACACCATCCAAATGTTCACGCAAAGAAAGAAGGCGTGACTTTGATTCTCACTGTAGTATTGTTGCCTCCGCCGCCATGACATGGAGATGCTGTGTGTTTCGTTGTGAAAGTAAAACTATTTTGTTTGGCCTTCCAAAAGAGGGCACAGCAAGAAATCAGTGGTTAAGTTGTATTTACAACATTGTTCCAGAACAGTTCAAACCAAATATTCGTGTGTGTGTGCAGTCCATTTAATGGAGGACTGTTTCCTGAATCTACAATGCCGGCTGTTCTGACTCACAATCTATAAGTATGTTTTCATATTTAACCCTTGTGGGTTGTTCAAATTCACCAACCTTTCGTGATGTCCGTGAATGAACATCCACTAAATTAAACTGCTGTAAATATGTATCAGATAAATATTATTTTTCAACATTTTTTGCATAAATCTATTAATCAACCTCAATCCTGATCAAAACTACCAAATGTTTAAAAAAAATCCAAGATTTTAACTCTTTAATTGCAAAGTTCATAAATGATGTCACTGATTTGGGGGAAAAAACAAACAAGATGAGCTATTTTCAATATAAAAAGTAATTGTGGCTGGATATTTTTTTGGGCATGTCAAAGATTAGTAA